>NC_053430.1:10413943-10600545 GCF_007990345.1 Gossypium hirsutum
CTCCTATGGCGATCCGTCTGGTGGCGAAAGGCAAGGACGATAAAATATGCTAAGTCAAATACATGGCCAGTCGCCATGCTCCATAGGAAGTATACATCGGTGGTGCTAACTACTCTGGTGCTTTCTCTTCTCTGAGTCAAAATGTGAGCCAAGATGGCATGAATGTATCATAGTGCTGGAGGGAGAAAGGTCGCCTTTGAGCAACTCGCATCATAGGGAACCGTACTCGCTATAAGGTCAGCCCAACAGCAAGATGGTGAATAGTGTATGTGACGGTGGAGCTGTAGAAAATTCTCTAAAGCCATGAACTCTTCCATGTAGAGGCCCAAAGCAGCTCCAAACTCAGGTACACTCATATGCTTGACAAGTCCACCAAGTCTAAAAACAACAGTACCAGCCTCGTCATGTGTGTTCATCACGTGTTGTAAGTGGAAGGTAGTGTAGAACTCTAATGTCAGCTCTGAATAAGTGGGCTTGATGATTACAAAGAACTGATCCCATGGCGCAGTATCGAGATGGAATCGAAGTAGTGGGTGGCGAGCTAAATAAGTGTGTCCAGGCTGAGAAGCACTTATTTAAAGTCTAAGCTCGACTTACCTCAATTTCATTTAATTACGGTGGATCACAGATTCGAGACTCATCTTTCTCACTATCAATTCTATTATCCACATAAAGTTTAAGTCGAGTAATATTTACCTTAAAAGTGCCAAAATGAGATTGATTTACCTTAACTGTATCGTTTGGCAAAACATTCAGTACCGTGAAGGGAGTCGCTCCGTTTGTATTAAGCTCTGAAGTAGCAATTTGGGGGTCCTTTTCATCTAACAATACTTTATCCCCAACCTTAATTTGTTTTGTGTCATCCCTACGCACATCGTGGTGTCGCTTTGATTTTTCGTGTGCTTTTGGTTTCTCCTTGACATGTGTTCGCCATCCATCTAGTTCATCGATCTGAAGCCTTTGTTCTTCGTGAGTCCCTCCATTTTTGTGGCATGGAGTAGAATGAGGCTCCATCACATTCTTCCTAGGGGACTCCTGTAAAGAAGTTTGAGTTGTAACATTATTTAAATTAACTGAATCGTCTCGATTACTAGATATTTTAGCAGAATCACGAGCTTGGAGAGTAATCGTGTCATCCCCTACACGAAGTGTTAGTTCACCTATGCCAACATCAATGATAGTCTTAGCAGTTGCTAAAAAGGGTCGTCTTAAAATCAAAAGCACGTCACTATCCTCTTCCATGTCTAAAATAACAAAATCAATTGGGAATATAAATTTATCAATTTTAATAAACACGTCTTCAATAATATCCCTAGAGAATCTGATTGTTTTAACTGCTAATTGAATGCTCATCCTAGTTTGTTTAGATTTCCCAATACCTAGTTGTTTAAACATTTTATAGGGCATGACATTAATATTTGCCCCTAAATCAGCCCAAGCATTGTTAACGTTTAAACTACCAATTAAGTAATGAATCGTAAAACTCCCTGGGTCTTTCAACTTGTTGGGTAGCTTATTCTGTAGAATGGCTGAGCAAACTGCATTCAACTCCACATGCGACGCCTCATCCAACATTTGCTTATTTGCTAAGAGCTCCTTTAAAAATTTAACTACTTTTGACATCTACAAAAGGGCTTCAATAAACGGTAAGTTAATATGTAATTTCTTTAATAATTTAAGGAATCTACCAAATTGTTTGTCCGAATGGTCTTTCCTTATCGCACTAAGGTATGGCCCACGAGGCTTATATTCTCTACTTACAGGTTTTTGCTCACTGTGGTCCACTTCATCCTTACCTATACTTATCACAAGTCCTTGCCTCGGTTCTAGTTTAGGTTCAACTAACCCTTCTTCATCTCGAACAGTAATCGCATTAAGTTGTTCCCTTGGGTTAGTTTCAGTATTACTCGGCAAGCTACCTTGTGGTCATTCGAAAAACAACTTAACAAGCTATCCTATTTGAGTTTTGAGCCCTTGAATCGACGCTTGCTAATTTTTCAGAGCTATCTCGATATTTTGGAAATGTGTTTCGGATACCGCGATGAATTTCATTAGCATCTCCTCAAGGTTCGGCTTCTTCTCCTGTTGGTAAGGTGGTTGTTGAAAACCTGGAGGGTGTTGTGGTATTTGATTTCCTTGACCTCCCCAAGAGAAATTAGGATGGTTCCTCCAACCTGCATTATAAGTGTTACTATACGGGTTATTTTGAGGTCTAGAATTATTATTACTCATATAATGGACTTGTTCCTCCTCGGTGGTAGGGTTGAAGGATTGATATTCTGTTTTATGTACTCCTCCTCCATTTGAATCACACCTCATCACTGGATGTACCTGAGTAGAACCATACAAACCATCAATCTTTTTATTTAAAAGTTCTACCTGGTTAGATAGCAAAGTAACCGCATCGAGGTTGAAAACACCAGCAGCTATCGTCGGCTTCGTTCTTATGACTTGCCATTGGTAGTTATTCAGTGACATCTCTTCAATAAATTCGTAAGCCTCTTCAGGTGTTTTGTTGTTTAGTGTTCCACCGGCGGCTATGTCGATAAGTTGCTTTGTTGAGGGGTTCACACCGTTGTAAAAAGTCTGAACCTGCAACCATAGAGGTAACCCATGGTGAGGGCACCTTCTCAATAGGTCCTTGTATCTCTCTCATGCATCATAAAGAGTTTCTAAATCCATCTGCACAAAAGAAGAGATATCATTCCTTAATTTAGTTATTTTAGCCTGCAAAAAATATTTAAGTATAAATTTTTCGGTCATTTGTTCCCAAGTTGTGATTGACCCTCGTGATAACGAGTTTAACCACTGTTTAGCTTTGTTCCTCAATGAGAATGGAAACAACCGAAGGTGAATGGCATCGTCAAAAACGCCTTTGATCTTAAAAGTAATAGAATTCCAGGAAGTTTGCTAAATGAGTGTTTGGATCCTCGTCTTGCAAACCATCAAACTGAATAAACTGTTGTATCATCTGATTTGTGTTAGGTTTCAGTTCAAAATTATTTCCAGTGACAGCAGGCCTAACTATACTCGATTCAGTTCTAGTTATATTAGGTTTAGCATAATCATACATAGTACGAAGAGCAGGATACTAATTTACTGGGTTTGCAGCAACCACAGGAGGTAACAGATTATTTTGATTATCATCCATCTCCTCGGTTGCGAGTTGAATATCGTCCTCTTACCGTTCCTCTATGTATCGTAGGCTTCATCTTATTTCTCTTCGGTTTCTGCGAGCTATGCTTTCGATCTCACTATCAAAAAGTAGAGATCCCGACGGGTTTCTTCTAGTCATAAACTATGAAAACCTGCCAAAAGTAAATAAAAGAAAATTTAGTAATTTAAGCAAAATTAAAAAAAAGTAATTTGCAATAAAAATAAAAAAATCACTAAAATAATAAAAATTAAGCGTTCCTAATATCTTAGTACCCGGCAACGGCACCAAAAACTTGATGGTCGTGAAACTAACTATAAATTCAACTAATACAAGTGCACCTATCGAATAGTAGTATAGTTCTGGTGAAACCAGCAATATCGTATCCACGAGGACTAAAAGTACTAGTAATTACTATCTTTTTATTATCTAACCTAAGAATTAAAGTGTGTTTTTAAACTAAAACTATTTATCTAATTAACTAAGATTACAACAAAGATGAAGTTTGGAAAATACTTTAGGAAAAACCGATGGAGAAGACAATACCCAAAGAAGAATCCACCTAGACTTCACTTATTACTTCTGAATTAGACAATTTATTCACTTAACTTAATTCGTAGAAATCCCTAATTTATGTTAATATTTCTCTCGAGACTAAGAACAACTGACTTTAAGTTGATTAATTGAAATCTCTTTCTAATTAAACCCCTATTGTCGCATTAACTCGATCTATGGATTCCCTTATTAGATTTGACTCTGATCCAACAGATTTATATTGTCATATCTTTAGGATTGCATTCAACTCCGCTTAATTATGAATGATCTACTCTTAAACAGGGACTTTTGCTCCGCTAAATAAGCACATCAAAACCTGAATTAATACCCTGGAATATTAAAACAAGAATTTAGAACTCACAATTAAGAATAAGAATAAGTCTTTATCATATAATTCAAATAGTAATAAGATTCGTCATAGGTTTCATCTCCCTTAGGTATTTAAGGAGTTTAGTTCATAATAATAATGGAAAACATCTCAAAGTTTGGAAAACAACAAAACATAAAGAAACCCAAGGAACTTCTAGGGATGGAAATCTTCAGTCTTGATGTAGATCCTGGCTCCGAGGTGATCCCAATGGCTGTTCTTGAGTATTTTCTGCCTCCAACTCTCTGTGTCCCCCCTAATCCTCTTCTAGGGTGTTTATATAGGCTTTGGAATGCTTCCAAACCCTCAAAAGTGGCCTTTTTCGAGTAGAACTAGACTTGGGCTCCACAGGGACACGGCCCTGTGCCACGCCCGTCTGCAAATGCTCAAGTCGTGTGAAATTCTGAGTTGGTTTCTAGTCAACATGGCCATGACAGACGGGCGTGTGGTCTACCCGTGTGCCTCACACGGGCGTGTGGTTTACCCGTGTGGAAGTGTCTAGGCCATGTGAAACACTGTTTTAAGCCCAATTTGTCTGTTTTTGGCCCATTCTCGCTCTTTTTGCTATCCTAGCTCTCCTGAGTATAAAAACATGAAATTAAAGGATTAGGAGCACCAAATTCACTAAAACCAAGGAAAAATCATTCATAAATATGCCAAGCATGGGATAAAAATATGTATAAATTACGGTTTATCAAGCATACATTTTTCTTTCTCATTTTACTATTGGTTTTGAGTATGTCAATTTAATTTGTTATTCTAGAACTTGCTTCGATTATACATGTCGAGACCACACCTTTGATTTGATATACTGAGATGACAAAAGCACTCAGGTTTTAACCCACTTATCCCATAAAAAGCCTACCTACATAATTAACCTTTAGTGAACCCTATTGAGCCTAACACAACATTTCTTAATTTACCCATTAATGTTAACCCATAACTCATTTTTTGGTCGTTAAAACTTTTTCCCATTTTATTGACTTCCTTTTTTGTCGAGATTTGATTTAGTTAATTGCCTAACTATGCTCTTTTGTTTGATTTGTTGAATTATTTCTTATTGTTCAAAAAAATCAAAAAATGAAAAATAGATATTATTATTTATTTCTATGTTGATTGAGCTTAAACAGTTAAATTCATATTTTGAGAAGAAGTTCATTTTTATTCTTGAATAGTTCTCGATTGATGTAATTGTTTTTAATTCAGCACTTGTTTATTTTTTCTAGTTTAATAATTTATCAATTCGATCTCGATTTTAACCAACTTTTTTGGTCTATATCCACACCCTTAACCTAAGCCTTATTACAAACTTTTAAAGACCTTTTGATTTGTGTATCATATCATTTTATAGTGGTGAAGATTTGATTTTCATGAAAGCCCATGGTAATGACTTTTCCTGTTTGACTATTGAGTGCTTAATCTTGAACCTTAAACACTTTGAGTGATTTGAGTGAATCTTTAGTGAGGATGTTGATTTTTTTCATTTTTAAATTAAAGGTAATTACTAAGATAATGGGAGACACCTATGTTTTCGTGTTTAAAAATGTTAGCTTGGATTGTTTGAGACTTTAGTCCTCTTTTAGTTGAATTGTCAATGCATGATTATTTATGAACTATTTTGAGACATTATTGATGGGAATTACAAGTTGATCAAGATTAATTTTAATGTGAGTTGAGGATTTTGCTTGAGGACAAGTAAACGCTTAAGTGTGGGGATATTTGATAAGCTATAAAAGTAACATATTTTAATCCTATTTCTAATGCGTTTTTAGATGATTAATTATGAAAATTAGTGAATTTGATGCTCCTAATCCTTTAAATTCATGTTTCAATACTTAGGAGAGCATTTGGAAGCAAAAGGAGCAAAAAAGAGCCAAAATCGAACAAATAGAGCTGTTTTTAGGATCCACACGGGCTGGCCACATGCCCATGTGGCAACCTGTGTCGATTTTGCACCCTGCTTCCCAAATACTTGGAAAAACTCAATTTTTAGGTTTTCTGAGCATTTTGAATTCTATAAATACGAATTAGAAGAAAACCTAGAGAGGCAATCAGAGAATATCAAAGAAAACACTCAAAAAACGTCATCAGAATCAACTCAGAAGCGAATCTCCATCAAGATCGAAGATCTCCTTTTAATTTCTTTTGAAGTTTTATTGAGTTGCTTTATGTCTTGTGGTTATTCTAACTTTGAGATGTTTCTGTTCAGAATTATGAACTAAATTCCCTAAATACCTGGGAAGATAAAACCTTTGATGAATCTTATTATTTGATTTCTGATTTAGGCAATAAATACTTGATTCTTGTTCTCAATTATATATGCTTATTTCTTGTTTTAATATTTTTGGGACATTAATTCATGTTTAAGGTGCTTATTTTAGTGGAGCAAAAGGCCCTGTTTAAGAGTAGATCTAGCATAATTGAGCTGAGTTGCATGCAATCCTAGAAATAGGACGATATAAATCTACCAGATTAGAGTCAAATCTAATAGGGGAATCCATAGATCAAGTTAATGCGACGATAGGGGTTTTAATTAGAAAGAGATTTCAATTAATCAACCTAGAGTCAGTTGTTCTTACTCTCAAAAGAGATATTAACATAATTTAAAGATTTCTATGGATCAAGACACAAGTGAATAAATCATTTAATTCAGATTCATAGTAATAGGTTAAGTCTAGGTGGATTCTATATTGGGTATTGTCTATCTCATTGATTATCTTCGATTATTTTCCTATTTCACTTTCTGTTGCGTTCTTAGTTAAATTAGTTTAGTCATTTTAGATTAAAACACAATCACTTCAATTTGTTGGCTAAATAATAAGAAGACGGCAATTACTAGTACTTTTAGTCATCATGGATACGATATTCCTTACCCACCATAACTATACTATCGTTCGATAGGTGCGGTTGCATTTTTCATATTTATAGTTAGTTTAGTGACCATCAGTCTATAACAATCATTTTTCATTAAATTGTAGGCCTTTATTAATTGCTCTAGAGTATAATCCTTGAAATATTACATATTTTCTAATATCTCCTAATAAAAAATAATTTTTTTCTTAAATATGTTATTGAATAAGTCCCAGAAAGACATCATTCGTCATATATAACTAAAAATAGATTTTTAAATATCTCTATTCTATGATTACAATAATGTTGTCATATTACTGAAACGTGAAAAATTTGGGATTGTGGAAATCATGGATTTTTATTCCAAGAATCTAAGAATTGGTAGACTAAATTATAGAATGTGATGTACAACTAGTTGATTATTTAGGGTAGAATTCTTTCTTGTTATAACTTATATATATAAGGTTGGTTAATAAGGCTGTAAAATGTCAAATAGTAAGAAATTTTCATCTTAATTCTTCATGATTTTATTGTGGGAGAGTGCTTTCAAGTCCTAATGCTCCTACAATCAGTTTCAAAAGAGAGTGATTGCCAGAGACGGGTCAAGAGTCTTTTTTTGGAAGCTATTGTTATGATCTTCTCGGTATCAGAGGATAATTATTCTCAGGTAATTTGTTCAATAGCCTTCAACGTTTAGCTTTCTTTGGTTCAAATTTCAAACCCGTTTAGCCTCTACTTTTTAGTCTAAAATAGTGGATTGACCAAACTTTGTGGAATCAAAATCACGGCATGTTTCAAGAACTAGGTCTAGTCAGAAAGCTCTGAAGGACAAGGAGAAGTCTAACAATGAACCTGCTTTCTTCAGCATGGAGTACATTGAATGGCTACAAAAGATGTTTATCTAAGGTTCAATCTCTATCATGTTGAAGTAGGAGATCAAACAAGAATGATTATCAATTCTAGAGCCTTAGATCACGTAACAAATAATCAAGCATGCAACCATAATCATTAGAATTATAAAGTCAGAATTCCTGATGGGTAACTTTCTCAAGTGACCGGTATCAAGAAAGTGATAATATCTAACACGTTAATACTTCAATCTGTCAAATCAATTTCAGTGTTAATATGTAACTTTTTTTCAATTAGTAAACTTACAAGAGATTCGAAGTGTATTTGTAAGTTTTCCTTCTTTCATCGCTTGTTTGTGGATTTGGGAAAGATGATTGGCAATGCTAAAGAAGTCGGCAAGGAACTCAAAAAGTTCTTACCAATCAGGTTGACTACTATAAAAATAATGTTTCAAATTCATCATTTTTTATTCTAATGAAGATGGCACTACAAGCGCAAAGTCAACAAGAAAGGGATTTCATGTCATCGTCCTAGTTGTTTCTATCTTTATTCCTCAATAAAAATCCAAAATATTTTTGGTGTGAAGTTTATTATTTGTTGAAACATTGTCATAACACCCATCCTTTCCAAGTACACAGACCATCTCAACTTCCAAATATTACTGGTGCAAGATGGTTTATATCTTATGTTGATGATCACACTTGAATCACCCGGGTATTCCTTATGAAAGGAAAATTTGAGGCTGGGATGCTATTCAAAATGTTCCTTTTTATGATTTAGAATCAATTTCAAGCCAAAGTTTAGATTTTTTATGACTGATAATGGAAAGTGTACTTCAACTTAATCCTACAAAATTATATTTTGGAAAATGGAATTATTCTCCAAAGTTTGTATAGATACTCCTTATCAAAAGCTTTCCAATGCCAAACAAAATTTCATCTAATATTGGCATACAAAGAGTATCATCGATGACCTCACTTTCTTACTTTGTTTCAAATTCAATGTTTCCTTTGCCTTAAACTTCAATATATTCACTATTACCCAATGTCACCTTGTAGCGAAATTGTTAAAGTTGGCATGCATACAGCAGATAAAGCAACTAAGGAGCAGACCATGCAACATAAGTTATGCGGATGAAGTATGAAAAAGCAGATCAAGCCGCACTTGCAGCACATGAAGTATACATGCAGCTATTGAAGTTGATGCTACTATTCAATTTCAGTTTCATTTTGTTACTTTAAGTAATATTTTGTAACTTAGTTTAATTAGAACTAAGCAGGTAATGTATATAATGCATTCGGTGCTGATAAGATTGATAGATCAACTTACCTAATTGTGCAAACTGTGATTTGCAAGTTGCAATGTGCAAGCGGTGCAAGTTACAATGAAGTCTAAAAATAGTAAATATGTTAAAGCTGACCAGCTTATGACAGGTATATGTATTGGCAGTATGCCATCTTTTTTAATCAATGAATTTCAATAGAAATCATTCTAGAAAAATACTCTCTCAATTTTTGCTTTCTTTCACTAAGGAAAATTATGTTTGTTTATCCTGCAAATATTGAGCCTTTTGAAACTCAATCTTCCTTCATTCTTTATCCAGATTTATTACGTTGTTGCTCAAGTTCTTGACTGAGCCTCATACTTCCTCTGGATAAATTGTTCAAAAACCCAAAAATTGGTATCTAGAGCCAAATTCTTAGTGGACCTGTCATATTTCAATCCTTTAAACCATATTTTCCTCAAGTTTTTCACTAGCTCCACCACCAGTTTTCAATGGAGAGGGCTACCACATTTGGGTAGTAAAAATAAAGACCTACCTACAGGTATTTGACCTGTGAGAGGTGGTCAACTTAGATGTTGAACCAGAACCACTCAGAGCCAATCCAACAGTGGCTCAGATAAGGCAGTATTCGGATAAAAGAACAAAAAGGCACAAAGCCATGTCTTGCATCCAGAACAGTGTGTCTGATGTGATTTTTACAAGAATTATGGCTTGTGAATCACCAAAGTAGGCTTGGGATGAGTTAAAAGAGGAGTTCCAAAGGACTGAAAGAACAAGGCAGCAACAGCTATTGAATTTAAGAAAGGACTTTGAAAACTTGAAGATGAAAGAAGAAGAGACAGTGAAGCAATACTCAGATAGAATCATGGCTGTAGTAAACAGTATAAGGCTACTTGGAGAACAATTTAGTGAAGCAAGAATTATGGAGAAGGTCATCTAAACCTTGCTTGAAAGGTATGAGGCAAACATCTCATCTCTTGAAGATTCGAGGGACCTGAGCAGCATATCCTTAACAGAGCTGATCAATGCTCTTTATGCTCAAGAGCAAATGAGAGCAAGTAGACTGGAGGAGTATCAAGAAGGTGTCTTCCAAGCCAAAACCAGACCAACCACAAACTCCTCTGTATACAAAGGGAAGAAAACCTGGAAAGACAAGCTTAGAACAAATAGTGAAAGAAGATATCCACCTTGCCCACACTGTAGAAGGGTAAGTTATCCGGGTGAAGTATGTTAGTTTAGGCCTGATGTGTAGTGAAAAATCTGTAAAAAGATGGGCCATACAGACAAAGTTTGCAAAAACAAAGGCAAACAGAGGCCAAATCAACCTCAACAGCTAAGAGCTGAAGCTCGAGTAGCAGAAGAAGGCAGTGACCAAAAAGAACAAGTCTTTGCAGTTTCTTACTCAGCTGCCAAAAGAAAAGCCACAAAAGGATAATTGATTGATAGTAGATGTACTAACCACATGACTCCAGATGCTGCTATCTTCAAGTCAATAGACAGAAGCTTCAAAACAAGGGTAAAGGTTGGAAATTGACACTTCATCAAAGCTGAAGGCAAAGGAGATATGCTGATAGACATTCCTACAGGTACCAAACTTGTTTCAAATGTACTTTTGGTGCCTAAAATAAATAGAAACCTGCTCAATATAGCTCAGTTGCTAGAAAAGGGCTACCCTGTGGTGTTTAAAGGCAAGGAGTGCCTAATTAGTGATCCAAATGGATCCAAGCTCATGACAGTGACCATGGCTGACAAGAGCTTTGTGGTGGACTGGAACAATGGCGCAGACAGTGCATACAGAGCTACTCAGGATGAATCCAAGCTATGGTACAAAAGACTTAGCCATGTCAACTACAACTCAATGACTCGTCTAAACAAAGAAGATTTGGTTGAAAAATTCACTAACTCAATTGAAAAAGAAGAAGTTTGTGAAGTATGTCAACTAGGAAAACAAGCTAGACTACCATTCCCTACAAATAAAGCCTGAAGAGCTTCTGAAAGACTGCAACTTGTACACACCGATGTGTGTGGTCAATGAAGACTCAATCTCTGAATGGAAGCAGGTATTTCATCTTATTCATTGATGATTACTCTAGATATTGCTGGATTTATTTTTTGAAACAGAAATCAGTAGTGGCTTCAGTATTTTTGAAGTTTAAAGCTGCAGTAGAGACTGAAACAGGTTGCAAGTTGAAGAAATTGAAGTCTGATAATGGGACTGAGTATACTTTATCCAGGTTACATACGTTTTGTGATGAAGTAGGCATCAAACACCAGCTCACCAATACTTATACACCTGAACAAAATGGTGTAAGTGAAAAAAAGAACAGAAGCTTGATGGATATGGCTAGGTGCCTAATGTTTGAAAGAAATTTGTGTAAGACATTTTGGGCAGAAGTAGTTAACACTATTGTTTACCTCCAAAATCGCCAACTAAGGCTTTATCTCAGAAAACTCCATTCGAGGCCTGGTTCAGGTCCAAACCATTACTAGCTCACCTAAAAGTCTTTGGATGTGTATGTTATGCTCATGTTCCAGCAGTAAAAAGAGACAAGCTTGCTAAAAAAGCTCAACCTGGTATTTTGATGGGATACAGTAATATCAAGAAGGGTTATAGGATACTTGATCATTCAACAAACAAGGTCTCTATGAGCAGAGATGTTGTATTCGATGAGAAGTCAAGCTAGAACTGGGATAAAAATGAACCAGAAACTACTGCTGAAGATTTGGTGACAGATCAGACTAAAGCTGATCAAAATGGTCCTAAAATGGACATTGATAATGAACCAGTCAGAGGCACTAGACCATTAGCTAAAATTTATGAAAGAGCTCATATGGCTGCTATTGAACCAAGCTGCTTTGAAGAAGCTGAAGCTCATCAAGGCTGGAAACAAGCAATGGCTGGTGAAATCAGTATGATTGAGAAGAATCAGACCTGGAAGCTAGTTGAAAGACCACTCAACAGAAAAGTCATTGGAGTGAAGTGGGTGTTTAGAGCCAAGTACAATGCTGATGGAAGCTTGAACAAACTGAAAGCAAGGCTGGTTGTAAAAGGGTTCAATCAAAAGTATGTCATTGACTATTTTGAAACCTTTACACCAGTGGCTAGACTTGATACCATAAGGCTGCTAGTTGCCTTAGCAGCACAAATGCAATGAAAAATCCATCAGCTCAATGTGAAATCAGCCTTCCTCAATGGATTTCTTGAAGAGGATATTTATGTTGAATAACCTGAATGATTCAAAATGGCTGGTGAAGAAGACAAGGTATACAAACTAAAGAAAGCCTTGTATGGCTTGAAAAAGGCTCCAAGAGCCTGGTATAGCAGGATCGATGGCTATCTAGCTAACCTTGGATTTGAAAGAAGCATCAGTGAACCTACTTTGTATGTGAAAAAGTAAGGTGGTGAAACCCAACTGATAGTGTCTCTATATGTTGATGATCTGTTAGTAACAAGAGGAGACCAAGCAATGCTGACAGACTTCAAGTGCAAAATGCAACAAGTGTTTGAGATGTCTGATTTGGGACAAATGTCTTACTTCCTTGGCATGGAAGTATCCCAAAATCAGCAAGGGATCTTCCTAAGTCAGAAGATTTTTGCCTTAAAAATTCTAAACAAATTATCCATGCTGAATTGCAAAGCAACTCGTACACCAGTTGCCATTGGATAGAAACTATCAAGCCAAGGCAATTTTGAGAAGGTTAGTGAATTAACCTATAGAAGTCCAGTTGGATGTTTGCTCTATTTAATTGCCACTAGACCAGACATTATGTTTGCTCTAAGTTTGCTTTCAAGATTCATGCATTATTGCAATGAAAAGCACTTCCAAGCTGCCAAAAGATGCTCAGGTACATCAAAGGTACTAAGAGCTATGGAATGCTGTTTAGCAAAGTTGAAAAAATGAAATTAATTGGCTATGCTGATAGTGATTGGGCTGGATCGATAGATGATATGAAGAATACCTCAGTGTATCTATTCATTCTTGGTTCAGCCATTTTTTGCTGGAGTTCAAAGAAGCAAACTGTTGTTGCTCAATCAACTGCTGAAGCAGAGTATGTGACAGCTGCAAGAGCTATCAACCGAGCCATTTGGCTAAGAAAAATAATGGACGATTTAAATCAACACCAAAGGGAAGCAACAGAGATCAATTGTGACAACCAATCTGCTGTTGCAATTGCAAATAATCCAGTGCTCCATTGGAGAACGAAACACTTCAAGATCAAATTTCACTTTGTTAGAGAGATGGAGCAAGCTCAAGAAGTGAAGCTGGTTCATTACAGTTCTAAAGAATAACTTGTTGATATCCTAAAAAAGCCCCTTAGTGTGTTAAGATTTGAAGATTTAAGAGCCAAAATGGGAGTTTTCAGCATGCGAGCCAAGGAGGAGTGTTGAAGTTGGCATGCATGCAGCAGATAAAGCAACTAAGGAGCAGACCATGCAACATAAGTTATGCAGATGAAGTATGAAGAAGCAGATCAAGCCACACTTACAGCACATGAAGTATACATGCAGCTACTGAAGTTGATGCTACTGTTTAATTTCAGTTTCATTTTGTTACTTTAAGTAATATTTTGTAACTTAGTTTAATTAGAACTAAGTAGGTAATGTATTTAATGCATTCCGTGCTGATAAGATTCATAGATCAGCTTACCTAATTGTACAAGTTGTGATTTGCAAGTTGCAATGTGCAAGCAGTACACTAAAGTCTAAAAATAGTAAATATGTTAAACCTGACCAGCTTATGACTGGTATATGTATTGGCAGTATGCCATCTTTTTTAATCAATGAATTTCAATAGACATCATTCAAGAAAAATACTCTCTCAATTTTTGCTTTCTTTCACTAAGTAAAATTTTGTTTGTTTATCCTGCAAATATCGAGCCTTTTGAAGCTTAATCTTCTTTCATTCTTTATCCAAATTTATTACGTTGTTGCTCAAGTTCTTGACTGAGCCTCATACTTTCTCCGGATAAATTGTTCAAAAACCCAACAAAAATGTAGAGCCATTGTCAAGAAAAGTTTTTTTATCTTCCGTCATGTTTTTGCTGCAACCGCTACCTCGTTACCATAGATACGTTTGCTCCTCAAACAGCTTATGGCAAGCAAATAACAAGTTCTCAGTATGTATTTGTCCTGAGATTTGATCAGCAACCCGTAACATATCGATTGCATTGTGCAGAAGAGATTTTGAACTCTCTTAATTTATGAAATGCAAGATACTGCATATGAAAATATTAACCCACTTTCAGACCGAAATAATGAATACACTGTAAAAAAAAAAAGATAATGAGATAGTCAGGAGAAGTGGAAAATTGAGGTAACTGTTCATGCAGTTTTTAGATGCATGGAGCTGGGAGTAGTGGATTAGTCATGGATATAATTTTATTTTTATAGAAAAAATTTATTAATATAACCTTTTATAATAAGTGGCATGAATGTCAACTGTTGTGGTGTAATAATAGAGGACTCCCATTGAAATCAGGTCTAGAGTTGAATGATACTCTCTATTCCTCTCCTTATCAAATAAAGAAATACCATGAGGCTTAGAGACCATATATTTGGCTATTGTCCTTATTCTAAGGAACTATCGGGGTGAATTGAGTGTGGTTTATCACACTTGGCAGGAGGTTTTGGGGTGGATTCAGAGGAAAGGAAAGGGTAAGGCCTTGATTAAGGCCTTGATTTCAATTAACATTTCCGTCCAAGTAATTGCCTTTGACTTTAATGAAATATGGTGCTAAACATAATCTCCAAATTAGGAGAGAAATATTAGATTTGGATTTTGCCCCACAAGTTCCAAGGACATATGACTAACAACATTGCTCAAATAGACAATTGGAGTTACAAGTTCGAAAAAACGATGCCTTTGACAATTAAATACTCGATTAAAGGTAGATTTAAAACTCTAAGAAAATAAAAAATAAAACATCCCATAATAAACACCAAAGTAGCTTTTGTAGTGGAGGATGTTTTAGAAAACTACGACCAACACAGGCTATGACAACATCTCAAACTCCATTAGCATACGGGCCTAATCATTGCAAAGATCAGCTTAAAGAAAATCAAAATCAAGTGCTCATTCGTAGACAAATCATCAAACATTTCTAAACAAAACTGAATCTTCAAACATTACATTTATTTCTCACATGTCACAACAATTTAAATTTTATTGGATGAAAATTTTAAGCTTCGAAAGTGAAAGAGTTAACCGTGGCAGTTAAGCACCAGATATAAATGGGAAATTTATTGGGTGCATTGGAGCAGCACAAGTCGAGCTTTTTCCTGAATGAGACTCCACAAATCCTTCAAATGATGCTCTTGGGTGAGAGTAGCTCCAACGACACATCGGATGGCGAAAATTCCAGCTACCACTCCCTGTGTCATGAAAGCTCGCCCACTTGAGTTTATAGCATCTAGCAGTTTCCGGTTCAGTTCTCCGCCGTCTACCCCATGTTTTGGCTGAAGCCTGAAGAAAACCAACACTATCCTCCTTGGAACCACAATCTCGAACCTCTCATCTTTAGCTACAAGTGCCTCGAATTGCTTAGCTAGCTCCACATCTGATCGAATGTGGCGCATGAGGTTTTCCAAGCCATGCCGGCGGATCACTAACCAAAGCTTCAGTGCTCGAAACCGTCTGCTCAGTGTGACTTGCCAATCTTTGTAGTCCACCACAACGTTGGATTTAGTTGCGTTGTTTTCCAGATATTCTGGATTAGATGACAATGAATCGATTAAGAAGCGCGGTTCCTTGAGCCACAAACAACAGCAATCCATGTTTGTGAGAAACCATTTATGTGGATTCATGCTGAGAGATGATGCGAGTTCGACTCCATCAAGGAAATGCCGGAACTCAGGGCAAATGCAAGCACTTCCTGCATGAGCTGCATCAATGTGAAGCCAAAGATTGTATTCATTGGCAACTTTGCCTAATTCTGCAATAGGATCCACAGCTCCGCAGGCTGTTGTCCCGATCGTTGCACATATGTACAATGGCACCAAGCCTGATTGGATATCATTTTCGATAGCAACACGAAGTAGTTGGGGTGGCATTGCAAACTCGGTGGCGAAAGATGTTTGAATGAATCGGAAATTTGATGGGGGAATGCCCACTAATTTGGCGGCCTTTTGGAAAGTGAAATGAGTTTGATCTGATGCATAAACCACCAGTTTGGTTATGTTGTCCCAACTACCACCAAGTTGTTTCATAGCCTTGTCTCGAGCAGCAGCCAAAGTGCAAACGACAGCCTCACAGGTAGTACCATGAATGACACCACCGCCTGTTCCAGAGAACAAAAAAGAAGATGGTAACTTGAGCATTTTGGCCATCCAGTCAAGGACGATGGATTCAAGCTCGGTGGCAGCGGGAGACGAAATCCAGTTGAAACCAACCACATTAAAGGCGGAGCAAAGCATCTCTCCAAGGAATCCGGCAGTGCTAGAACTTGCTTGATAGTAGGCAAAGAAACTAGGACTTTGCCAATGGGTAAGGCCAGGTAAAATGCTGTCATTCACATCATTCAGTACATCCTCTAGTGAATCGGGGGAATAGGGAGCGGAATCGGGTAAGCTGGAAGACAAATACCCAGGCTCAACTTTGCTTTGAACTGGGTATTTCTCTATGTTTTTGTAGTAGTCCGCAATGAAATCTATCACTGCTTTCGACTCTTCTCTGAAGCTCCCTATGTCTAGTGGAAGGAAGCTGTTTTCTGTGGCTCTACTCATTTTACAATACTACAAATTTTCTTCTCTCGATTCCACTGAATGCCCACTACCTCATCCACACCACATCTTTATATAGAAAAGAAAACACAGGCCACTCCATTTCATTTCAACCATTCAGTGTCATGGAAGCTATGCTGTGTCCAATATCTATTTATTATAGATACACAAATATTTAATACCAGTACTTGGAAAAAATTTTAAAATGTCAGAATACACTACGATTCTTCACATCCATTTTGTGCATAAAATGGATTTTTTTTTTAAATATTAAGAAAATAGTTATGATCGGAAATTAAAAACCACCGACAATTGATAGAGCGGGTTGGGAGTGGCAGTATAGCAATCATATTGCATCGTGGTTGATGTTTAAGAGACAATATATTAGCTAAAAATATTCTTATGAATTTATTTTTTTTAAAATATGACATGCTAAACAAATTGTTTCTGTTTTACAGTGAATTTCTCTATTTTATAAATAATTTTAAAACATTAAAGTAAAAATAGTGAAACAATCTATGAGATTTATATTAGAATGTTTTAGATTTACGATCAATCCTTTTCATAATAATTTTATTTTTTTTACTAAGATTTTGCTAAAAAAAACACAACACTTGGAATGTTATAGGGAGATAATTGTTGTTATAAAAATAAAATTTTATTTAATTTAAAATTTTCATTTATATGTATATTTTATTAATAAATTAAATGAAATAATTAGTCAACATAATTTAAACATTAAAATTATATTTGTATTTTATTAATAAATTATTTATAGAAACTTTTTGGGTAGATTACACTCTTTTTCTTGTAACATAATGTTTTTAATTAATCATGACTCAATTTATAAATTTATGATAGAGTATCTAATTAAAATTTTTAATAAGTTGTGGAATTTAAATATTTTATTAGAATTATATCTTAATTAAGATCACTTTTATTAAATAAAATAAATTAATAGACTTGCTTATATGAAATAGTTATAATTTTACTTAAAATTTGAGACAATAGATTGTTGGTTTAATAAATAATGTACTTCATAATTGTAGTTGTTGTTGTTATTAGTGAAAAATGTTATAGAAGATTAAAATAAAATATTAAAAGTCGGTTCTACTAAAAATTTAATTGCTATAATGAAATATTGTTATAAAAAGAATTAGTTGTATTATAATTTGTAATAATAAAATATTCGTACGATTACGATATATCAATATGTAAATATAGTAAAATAAATTACCAACAGAGTGATTAAATTTTTTTTTTCGTGTAGATTCAAAAGTAGAAGGATTTAGCCAATTTAATCTTAGCTCAATTGAACATGGGCATTATTGTCAATGAAGGAGAATGTGGATTCGAATATATTGAATCGCATTATCATCCTATGTATGGGTGAGAAGTAGGTGAACATTTATTTGTGTAGATATAATAACAAGTGAAGATTGGTGGCATGTTTAGAAAGGGTAAACTACATAATTGGTATCCAGTTTTAATAAATTTTTATTTTGATCATCAAAAATAAAAAAATTTTCAAATATAGCACTGTTGTTAAATAATTTTTTTTAGTCACTCGCTAGATAGTTTTCTTGTTTTAGTCTTTTGTTGTTAATTTGGCTCACGATACTCATTTTAATCATCCAACTTTAGTAAGCTTTTATTTTTATTTTGGTCACTCATTTTTTTTAAAAATTATTTTAGGTTTTTCTAATAAAAAAAAGGGGGGAATCAAGGTTTTTACAAGAAATATCACTTTTTTTTCATTTTAATTTCCATTTTTAGAATAAATTTGATTTGTTTCAAGTAAAAAAAGAGAAAGAAAATTAGGTTTTATGGAAAATTATTCGGGGTTTTATAAGGAAAAAGTTGTTTTTTACAAAGAAAAACCTAAATTTTTTTTATAGGGAATTGAGTTATATGAAAAATTTGGGTTTCATCTCTCAACTAAAGAGCTCAATTCCCCATAAAAACCTAAATTTTCCCTTCTTTAAGAAAAAAATGAAATTAATTCTAAAAAAAAATACCAAAATGAAATATTACTAAAAAAAATAAATGACCAAAATGAAATATTATTGAGTGGCTAAAACAAGTAAATAGTAACATTGCTATTAGCCAAATTAATGACAAGCGATTAAAGCAAAAAAAAATCTAATAGCGATGTTTTAGATGATTAATTATGAAATTTACCCTTTTAGGAAAAAAAAAGGACCTAGTAAACGGACGGTCCGTGATTTTAAAAGCAATCACGGAGACACCTGCATCATTAAAAGTTGAAGTTGGTGACCATTTATTTCTGTAATAAACGGAACTTCAATTATTTTTCCCACCTTAATGGGTGGATTGTTATTAGAATAGAGAAGAGTAGAAGGCAAATTATTTTTTGTCATAGCTGAATGTCAACGCAACATGCATTTTGATTTCCGCGTTTTGTTAATAAAGTACACCATCATATTTTTAACTTTTTTTCCCTTGAACCAACTTCATAGATAAAGTTCAGCCAATCCAACAATGGAGAGGTGATGAACAAAAGTGAGAAAATAACTTAAAATATTAAAGAAAATGAAATTATTTCATTTTCTTTAATATTTTATTTTATTTTTTACCTAGGAATTATTAACAAATGAATTTGAAGGATATAATAGATTTAATGTTTATTAACGTTTTATATTGGCAAAAATAATTTATTAAACACTAAATAATGTATAGCAAAATATCAAATTTTACATTTGTAAAACACTTATTAAATATTAGATGGAAGAAAACAAAGATACTTTTATCGCAAAATTTTGGCTTCTTTATAAGCCTTGCAAATGAATTTTGTTTTTATTTATTTATTTATTTATAAAAATTCTCATACCTCTTCATAATTATATAACTATCCCGTAAATACTTATTTGGATAGTTACATCTATTAACAATGAATAAAACTATTCATTAGATTTTATTTGAATAATTATAACTTTTTATTAATAATAAAATAACATAACTTTTAAAAACAAGAGATGTATCTCATTACTTTTGAACAGTGACAATTTTTTATTAAATAATCAAGTGTTATAACTTTTTGATTATTGACAACCTTTCATTTGCAACTATTAGAAGCCTTTCATTTACAACTATTAGAACACTATCTATATATTGAAAATGATATATTTTTAAAATATTTTAGATTTTGATAATTTTGGAAATCAATTTCATAAATGAAAATGTTTTATGATTGAATCTTCACTTAACGAAAACATGTTAAAGATAATTGAAATTGCATGGTAGACTATACTTTGAACCGACTATACTTTTTGATTAGTTGAACACATCTCACACAATTATTTCATTACTAGTCAATGCATACACTATTATGACTATGTGCTATAACCTCTTTTCATTAGTGTTGTTAGAGTCAAGCCCCCAAACTCGTAAACGCCGTCACAATTTACACTCATATAGGTAGATCTCATTAAGAATATTCTTTTAATTTTAACACTCTATCATATTTGGGTTATGGGTCTATTAACAGTAAAATACTGATCCTCCCCTTGTCATTACAGATACTTACTATTTTTTATCCTGGAATGATATATTATTTTATAATACTAGCAATCACATATTAATGATGTACTTTGTCTAATTGAACTTAAAACTTGACATTAAACTAAGCGTTGGGTCGAATTTCCACCATGGTTGACTCAAATATTATGGGTTTGTATCTCATTCATGTCTTTTTAAATTTCTAACATAGCTATGTTAATTTTTCATATAACATGGTGAAACTTCATATTTGTGTCTTGAAAGTTTACAAGACCAACATTCCTATCATGTTTAATAATCCATTCTTTCGCAAAAGAATGTAATCAATGATATCCTTTGTACATTTTATCAATTTAAAATGAGTATTTTTTCTTTTTTAATCATGATGATTTCATATTTATCTATTTTATTTATTTCTTGATATTCAAAGAATGAGAAGGGATTGTATGAAACTGTAATTGCAAGTCATCCTTATCCCTTTCCAATAAAAGAATAACAAATTAAATTTTTTCTCCTGATTTTCAGCTTTTTTTTCTCTTGAAAAAATCTTGAAAATCAAGAGGAAAAATCTGATTTGTCATTCTCCTATTGGAAAGGGATAGGGATGACATAGAATTATAATTTCATACAATCCTTTCTCAACCCTTGATAAAACAAGATAATATTTTTTTTTTCATGGTTAATATATAAGGTTAAAAGTTTTTATATATAAATACTCAAGTAAGATGCCATTACAGTCTCGTTTCAACGGGATTTCTTCTTATGCAGATGTCAACAATCTTGCTAAATATATGTTTGTGTTATGTAGCATCAAAATTTGGGGTTATTTTTTAATATTTTCATCTCATTCTTCCAATTATTATCTATGATATAAAATCTCTTTTTTTAATTGAATTTCATCATTTATTTCATCCCATCTTAATCGTATCTAAGATATTATTTTGTTATATTAATAATTTTTTATAGAATATATATTTATAATTTGTGTTAAGTAAATTTTAACCTTTTTAACATGTCACTTTTTATTTCTGTTCATAAATTATTTTTTATACTCTCTATATAATTTGCTAGATCATGTAATAAAAGTTAAAATATAAATTTATTAATACATAAAAGAGATTAGTATCCCAGGATGATTTATCCAGTTAGACAAAAAGTTGTATAATAATTAAAGACAAGTGAAAGGAGGGTGGACAAGTAATAATGGAAACTTATCAAAATCTCGATTTATATATGAGGGTCTTCACTTGTCTTGAGATGCCACGTGTTGCTATGTGATTGTGATATTGAAAAACAATGGGCATATCCTAATAGGTCTAGATAATGTGATATTATGATATGTACAATGACTCTTCAAATTGGATAGAATGACCAATAAGTAGAATCTATTTAATCTAATAATAATTGACGTGGATAAATTATAAAGATTTTATCAAATAAGGTGTATACTCGCTAGTCAAATAATTGACATAGCAAGAAATAGCCACCAAAAGTTCTCACTAGAGGAGTCCAAGCAAAATATCTACAAAATGTGAGGGGTATTGACAAAGCGTCTACAAGGAATTTGATGGTGAGGATAACAAATTTCTGTTAACATTACAAAGTCCAAATACGGCAACTGGATGAGTGAATTTTTTTCCCCCAATTTCGACTCTAAGAATCGTTTCAATTTTCACCAAAATTAGTATGATTCTCTCGCTTCTTGATTATTTGTTTGTGTCAAATTAAAAAGCACAAATTTAAATGTTAAAATTATACTCTAATCCTATTTTTAATTTTAGAAATTTAAACTTTTTACTTTTTGAAGATCCAATTGTTATGATTGTCAATTTTTTTAAATTAAACTCTTAAACATATTAGAGTGGGGAAACTGAAATTTAACCATTTTATAAAATGTAAAAACGTGTAATTAGAAAAAAGGTGTTTTGAACATTCGATTGTTGAATAAATTTTTATATTAGTCCATTAAATACAAAAACATAGAGAGATTGTGTAGACAAAGATGATAGAAAATAGGAGAAGCTATATATATATATATAAACAAGAAACATAGCATTCAAAATCTGCAGGTAGGTAGCAAGAATTATTACATCCATACGTCACCCAACTCCATCATTATTCAAAACTTTAACTTAAAAAATTATATAAAAGTAAGCATCATAAAAAATAAATTTTAAATTTGCCACCATCTTATCCAACCTTTAAATCTGACATTCTTTTATCTAAAATTATTTCTCGAAATAATATGGTTCGAGGGTTATTTGTCAAAATAAAACGTGACGCATATTATCCATCCGATTTTAGCCCAAAAACCACCCACGCCATTATTACACAATAACGGTGGAATCTAAGATTTAAAAGGGTATTGCCCATCTGACAAGCAATGTTCAGTTGATTTGACCGCCCTCTTGAAACAACTGTGCAATTTTTTAGAAAAATACGAAAATGTTATCCCCCAACGAAACAGAAGTTAGTGCACCGCCTAACAAAACAGCAAAAAATTGAAATTTTCTACCATACGCTAAAATAAACCTAAACTCAGCCCAGCAGCAATATAATTAATCCCTCACGTTTTTATTTCAGGCTTTCTTTTATTTGTTTAAAATGACCTTAAATTTTTAATAAATTACAAAAATAATTTTATTTTTTATATATGAATATTATATATATATATCAGTACCAGAGAAATATTAATATTTTTTAATAATTTAAGGTCAATAAATAAATAATACTAGTGAAGCTATTTTAAATGGTGCCACTGCCAAAGAAGCAAAATTCATAGCAACAGCCACGCCTGTCAAGTGGTTTGGTTGAGAAGGGTTCTAGACAAGTTTAGCTTTACAGACCTACAATTGTTTATTGTGACAACAACTTAAGCTTGCCAAAAATCTAGTAATGCATGGGCGCAACAAGCACATCTTTCATTTCTGCCGTGAGCTCACACAAGATGGTACAATTACATTGGTTCATTACAGCACCCAGGAGCAAGATGCAGATGTGATGACAAAGCCTTTGATGCTTGAAGCATTTGTGAAGCTGCACCAGCTAATGGGAGTGTGTTTGTTGCTAGAGATAAACTGATTACTTAATAGAAATCATTTTAAGGGAGGATGTTTGTAGACATATCAGTATATTTACTTAGTAGTTGAGATGTGTTTAATAAATCCCTAATACTTGGTTAACTTTTGAATTGTTGTTACCCTATGATTAGGAAGCTATTTTGTGGTTACAAATTTTTAGAGTCTTTTTCTGCTTTTTTGTAAAAACTATATATTAGCTGTTTTCTCATTGGCAATAAATTAAGGTATGAGAAATAGTTATTTTCATCTAAAAAAAATCTATTCTCTTCAATAAAAACATATAATGTTTATTTGAATTAAAAAATTATGACAAATATAATATACATTAAGACTTAACATAAACATACAAATTATTTTCTAAAATGTTGAATCACTATGATAAAATTATGCAAAACTTCAACCATATATGAAAACCTTTGCATATATATGTGTATATATATATATATGAATATGTTAAATATATATAAAAATGAATTATTACCATCTAAAATATTATATATAAATTTATAATTTTTTTTGTTTTGCTCAGTTGCAGTGTCAACTTTTGGGTTGGTTATTGTTGTCTTTTTCCTCTCCTATCAATCATTTCTTACTTTCTTTTTCTCATTCATTACACACGTTTCTCTTTTTTCAATTTGCAGATCTATTTTGTGGGTATTTTTGTTGTCTTCACAAGTTGTGATGGATAAATGACGGTGTCTATCGTTCGCTAAAACTCTACCAGCCACCGGTAGTTTTTCTTGGAAAGTGGATGGCTCTTTGTCAACTTCTTAATTTGTTTATGTTTTGAGAGTAGAATAGTAAATAATTTCACATGTAGATTTGGATCCGTATTGTCTTAAGTTTTATATTTTTTTGTTTATTTTTCCATTGTTTAATAAGTTTTCAATTTTAGAAGTTTTTATCTACTCTTGTAGCACATTTTTTAGTCTTACTTATTCATGTAATCTTAGTTTTACAAGTAATTTTAGAGATGATTTTATTGTCGTCCTCTCTAGTTTGGTGAATGCTCGATTTTTTTGTCGATTTTTTATCACCGCTTTAGACCATCTGATGCTGATTTCCTTATCGTATTAAGTGCTTGCAATCACTCCAGATATGTCGTGCTTGAGTTGCGACAAAGCCAATTATCAACGTGTCATAATGTTCTATTGACGCTGAAACTAAAGCCTTTGTTATGTTGATAGAGTTTGTTTTTTACCATCTACAATGAGTGTTCGTAATTTTTTTCTCTTTGAATTATAAGTTCCATTCATTAAATGAATTAATGAGTTTACCTTAAAAAAAAGAGATTATAATTGTGAAACCCAAATTTTACCCGGGCCGAATATTATTAACAGTCCAATTACAAAATTCAAAACCCATAAACCTAAACTTAAAGCCCAAAACAAAAAACCATCAGCCCAAACTTAAAACCCCAAATAAACAATCCTAAAACCCACATCAGCCCACTACCCAAATCAACCCTAGCCCACTAAATATTTTCAGCAAAAGAAGGGAGAGAGAACCCTAGGCGTCGCACCAGGTCACTTCAGCCCTCCCCGCACGCGCCTCCACTACCATCACTGACCTCACATGCCTCTGGTGCACCTCTGACACCTGCCAATGCCAAATCAACATGCAAACGAAAAAAATAGCAGAAAAAATAGCGAAAAAAGGACAAAAAAAGTAAAAAGATGGCAGCAAAGAAACAAAGGGAAAGGAAACAATAGCATAGAAATAGCAGAATAGAGTAGCATGAACAGTAGCGAAAATAGTGACTTGTATTTGGCTATAAAACCGAAAAAAGAACCCATTGTATGGGGAGGTATATTTCAGAAATAAAAAGTAGAAAACAAGTTTAAAAGGTTTTTGCTCTTATTGTATTTATTTTTTCTTTTTTTCTATTCTCGTTTTTTTCTATTTGTTTTTATTTTACTTATTTCACAAATCTTTTTTTTAAAGCATAATAAAAGGAAAAAAAACCTCACCGGAATAACCCCGTGGTCACGTCTCCTGAGATCTACTCTCCGTTGTCTGAATCAGGCTAAAAAGGAAGGGGGAGAGGCCATTTCTTTCATGTTTTCTGAGTTTGGTGTGCTTTGTTTTCAGGAGCTCTTAAAAAGGCCGAAAATCTGACCTTCGTGTGGCTCCGACCACCACCCATGGTGGGGCCACGGTGATCCAGCGTCGTGCGATAATGGGTCTTAAAAACCCTAGCACAGAAAAGTTATAAAAAAGGGGGGTGCTCTCTGTCTTTTGTAGAAGAAAAGGGAAGAAATAAAAAAAAAAGTAAAAAAATTTTAATTTAAATAGCAGTGCAAAACGGTGCCGTTTTGGCACCGAAGGCACCAACACTGAAACGGTGCCGTTTCAGTCCATACCCGTGCGACCCGACCCGATCGATGAAGGATCCGCGCGTTTCTTTGGCTTTTGGGTTATTTATGCTTCAAGCCCTTCCGCTTTTCTGTTTTGTTTGAATCTAATCCCATTTTCTTTTTTTATTTTCTTTAAATTCTCCCTTTAATTTTATTTCATTTTTTATTTAATCCAAGGCCTTGCCAATCAAAACACGTAGCATAAGGATCAAGGATATTGTCCCTTTTAGTCCTTGATAGTTTCAGCGCATTACATTCTAGTCCTTGTCAGCCCCTTTTTATTATTTGCAATTTATACCTTTTAATTACATTTAAATTTCAATTAAACCCTTTTATTCGTTTAATTTAGCTTTGCACTTTTATTATTTCATTATTCGTTTATTTATTTTGTTACCCACAACATTATTATTATTATTATTATTTTAAATTTCTATCATCCATAATTGTTTCATATATCCATATATTTGTTATTTTTCCCAAAAATACTTAGACTCAATTTCTTTTACTTGCTTTATTTATTTACTTGTTCATTATTCATTTGCTTTCCAAATGCTTAAATATAGTTTCGTTTATATCCATTTTAGCAATTTTTTTTATATTTTTATTATTTCATTCATTTATTTATCATTCTTACTTCTAAAATACTTAAATTTTATATAATGTATATTCGTTTTATCTAATTTATTTTATATCCCTCATAGATAAAATTTATAATATTTTCCTTATTTTAATACTTATCGTTCGTATTATTTTATCCTTACCACCATTATGTATTAATCCATCTACTTGTTATTATTATTATTATAAATATTCTTTTGAAATATAATTGTTTAAAATCTCTTATTTATACCAAATTTTACTATTTCCATCGTTATGTTATTTTAACCTTTCTTTGTTATTTATTTATTTCTTTTTGATGCTTTCATGATTATTTTATTTTATTTTTATCATGTATATTCCTCTTTCTTTCATTTTTTTTATGTTATTGTTTAATTAATATTAGATTTAATTGATAATTGCCATTGCATGCTCGTTGTTTCATTATTATAGATATGTTGTTATGTTGCTTATTCGTATTATCATTCTATTATTATTCTAATCACATCATGAGCCATGTTCAATACCATCATTCTTTCTCGTTCCATTTAAATCACATCGTGTATTAAAGCTTAAATGCATGTATTTAATATAGACCGTTTTACCTTATTCCAAACTAAATAAATACACATTACTAGATGTTGCACTTTTTGTTATTCAAAAAGAAATTTCAAAAATAAGGAAATATTTCCTTTTTTGGAAATTCGAGAAAACGTGTCTTAACTTACTAATTTCGATTTTTCTCGTTTAACCTAAATAACCAAATATCCCTTCAAATTTCAAAATATATGAAATTTAAATAAAATAAAGGCAATGTCCAAACCATTTTCAAATCGAGTTTTGGAAAATGGGAATCGATTTTAAAAAACGAAAACGGGAGTCGCCACCAATCTTTTTAGGTGTGATTGGATCACCTTTAAAACATTTTGTTTTAAAATCATTAGTTTTAGTCCACGAAATAAAAGAACGGGTTCGGGAGTCGGTTACTTACGAGGAAGGATTAGCTCCCTCGTAACGCCCAAAAGTTGGTACCTAATTGATTATCAAATGTCTTTAATGTCGGAAATTTAAAAAAAAAATTAAGATGTAGTCCTCTTTAAAATATTTTAACTTTGAAAATTGGGATTCACTCGCGTCAAAGTATTGACATTAAGTTAACCCTTTTTGAAATTCCTATCTCGAAACAGCAAAACGAGATATCCAATAAGTTAGGACATATTGCTTTGAAATTCCAAGATAGTGGCTTGCGTTTAGAAAACCCTTAAAAAAACTTAGAAGGGTACTTAATTATTCGAATTCAACGAGAAAAGTGGCAACCCAATAAGTTAGGGCACTACTTTCTCAAAATTTCCAAACACCAAGCATTGCCTTTATATTTTTTGAAATCCTTGAAGTCTCATTTTTAAAATCGATGCATGAAGGGGCGCATTAACATGATAAAACATAACATACAAGATAGTGTCGTAATCATTTTTTGAAAACAGGATCGACTTTGGTTTTGAAAGTGAAAATTAAAACGGGAATGGATTTGAAATTCGATCCTTTCTATTAATATCGATTTTAAAATTCTTGAATTAGCTCAAATCGATTGTTTAAAGATTTCCTTATCTCGAGATATCGAAATATCACATCCCATAAGTTAGGACACAATACCGTGAATTCCCAAGCACAAGGTCGTATTTTAATTTAAATGAGAGTTTCGTGTGTTTTAAAACTCGAAAAGGATATTTAGCTATTTAGAAATAACGAGGAAATCGAAACCCCGTAAGTTAGGGCACAATTCCTCGATATCTCAAAATGCATAACATTGCCTTATTTGGAAAATTTCGTTTTTGAATAGTAGCGAATGCAATATTTAAATAACAAGTGTTATTTATTTGGAGTAAAAGTGGGACGATCCATATTGGATAAAACGTTGAAGTTTAATACACGATACGATGACGTGAGATAAAAATATAGTAATGTGCATAGAATGATAGTGCGTGGAATAATAATGCATGAATAAAATATTACACTAGTGAATGACAATAATATGAAAATATAAATAAGGAATCATGGTACATGCAATAGCAACAATCATACAACATTTAAATGATAACATCAATAAATAAGGACCAATGAATTAAATGATAAAAAGGTATAAAACAAATTAAAATAAATAAAGTGTGAACAAATGATAATAAATGAGTTTAAAATAAGTAATATAAAAAAGGTGTCTTAAAAATCCATTACCACACAAAGTAGAATTTAAAAAAATGAATAATTTTAAAATATATAATATGTATATATAAAAGGGGTAAAATGATATGTAAAAAAAAACCTAAAATAAATAATAATAAAATCATTTGAAATAAGTAAAATGGGTTTAAAATAAGGTATATAAAATAGTTTTAAAATAAGTAATATATAATAGTTAATTTAAAACGATATATAACAAGTTTAAAAAAACATATAATATGTAAAAGAATTAAAAAGGGACAATATAAATATACTTTGTAATAGTAACAATTCAAAGATAATAAAGAGAGAGTTATTTGAAATACATAATATACAATAACTTAAAATATAAAAAAAATTAAAATAAATATATAATAATTTTTAAAGAATTATAAATATCTAAAAAGCTTGAAATAAACTATATGTATACATATATATAATAGGTAAGGAATAAAAAACAATAAATAATACATATAAAGCAGATTAAGGTAATATATATATACATAAAGCAAGTTAAGATAAATAATAAGAATTTGAATAATCAACACATTAAAATAAGTTAGAATAGATGTAAATAAGTAACATATAAAATACTTGAAATAATATGTACATAAAACAAACACAAAAAAAAGGTCAATAAGTGAATTAAATAGATTTAGGTCATGGCTAAAAATAAATTAAAATTCGAGGTATATAAGTATAAATACTGAAAAGTTAATAAAGGATAAAAAACGAAAACCAAATAGGATCTGAGGGCTAAATTTTAAAACAAAAGAAGACAGAAAATGGGGCTGATTAAATAGGGGTTGAAAAGGGAAAGGACTAATTGCATAAATCCCCCTTTTAGGGAAAATGCCAAACCCCCCACTATACCAAACGGCATCATCTCATCATCATCATTTAAAAACAAAACCTTTCCTTTTCATTTCATCTCCAGTTCCTTTTTTTTTCAACAGAAAGCCCCCTTTTTTTTTGCTTTCTCTCCTTTCCCTTTTCTCCCCCCCCCTTTCTCTCTTTTTGGCTAGGGTTTTAAGACCCATCCTTGCCGCCGTCGTCCCGACTCCGCCATGGGTGGTGGTTAAAACCGCAAGGAACATTTTTAGGCCCGTTTCAGAGCTATTCAAAGGCCACGTTTCCTTTAGCCCGAAGACGAGAAAGAAGGTGATCCTTTTACCCCCTTTGGAATAGACTCTGTCGACGGAGATAAGGCTCCGTCGGCGCGACTCCGGTGCGGTCCAGGTAAGTGTTTCCTTCCTTTTTGTTTAGAGAATAAATTTCTAAAAAAAATATGATATGAAATGTAAAAAATACCAAAAGAACATGAAAATAGAAATCGAAATCGACCTTTCCTCTTTTTTTTGCTTTTTTGATTGCTTAATATACGTGATACAATTTTTGTATCTTGAATCCCCCCCTCTCCAAATTTTCTTTTTTCGGTTTTTATAACCGGTTACAAAAACTCCCATTCTTTTGTTGTTGCTGCTGTTTCTTGTTGTTTGTGTTTGCAGGGTATAGGGGTGTCAGACGCGTAGAGCGTGGTGACCAAGGCTGAGGGGCATGCGTAGAGCGTGGTGACCAAGGCTGAGGGGTATGGTTGCTGAAAAATTTTAGAATAGTGGGCTAGTTGGGCTTTTAGGGTTTAGTTTTAGGCCTATTGGGTTTGGGATTGTAAAATTATTTGTTGGGCTGTTATACTTTATTTGTTTATGGGCCCGAGTAACATTGGGCTTGTACAGCTGCCCCTCTTTGCTCATTGTCGTGTAACGAGAATGGTGCAAAGACTATAAAAAGACCAATTTTGCCCGGGCTCGCCGAGTCTTGAGTTCTTGATCCTTGATCTTCTTTAAATGGCCTCTTGACGGCTTCAATCTGCTTCACTGCAACTCAGGAAAGCGATATCTGCTATCTTTGATCTGCTTCCTGTCTAATACAGAGACGTCAAATCCGTTATCTTTGATCTGTTTCCTATAAGCACAGGGATGCCAAATCTACTATTTTCAACTTGTTCCCTGCAAACACAGGGATGCCAAATCATCTTAAATCTGCTTCAGTGAAATCATCTGAAGGTTGGATCTGCTATGTATCTGCTCTCCGTCGAAATGGAGATGCCAGATCTGTTATCTTGGATCTGCTTTGGTGCGGGAACATCCGAGAGCCAAATCTACTATGTCTTCGATTTGTTTCTTGTAAGCATAAGGATGCCAAATCATCTTGGATCTTACTTCAGTATAAACATCTGAAGGTCAGATCTGTTATGTATCTGCTCTCCATTGAAGTGGAGATGCCAGACTTTGATTTATTCTCTGACAATATAGAGACGACAAATCATCTTAGATTTGTTTCAACGTAAACACGTGAAAGCCAAATCTACTATGTCTTCGATTTGTTTCTTGTAAGCATAAGGATGCCAAATCATCTTGGATCTTACTTCAGTATAAACATCTGAAGGTCAGATCTGCTATGTATCTGCTCTCCATTGAAGTGGAGATGCCAGACTTTGATTTGTTCTCTGACAATATAGAGACGATAAATCATCTTAGATTTGTTTCAACGTAAACACGTGAAAGCCAAATCAGCTATGTCTTCGATTTGCTCCTTGTAAGCATAAGGATGCCAAATCATCTTGGATCTTGCTTCAGTATAAACATCTGAAGGTCAGATCTGTTATGTATCTGCTCTCCATCAAAGTGAAGATGCCAAAATTTGATTCGTTCTCTGACAATGCAGAGACGAAAAATCATCTTAGATTTGTTTCATCGTAATCACGTAAAAGCCAAATCAGCTACGTCTTCGATTTGTTCATTGTAAGCACAAGGATGCCAAATCATCTTGGATCTTACTTCAGTATAAACATCCGAAGGCGAGATCTGCTATATGTCTGCTCTCCATCAAAGTGAAGATGCCAAACTTCGATTCGTTCTCTGGCAATACAGAGACGACAAATTATCTTAGATTTGCTTGATCGTAATCATGTGAAAGCCAAATCAGCTATGTCTTCAATTTGTTCCTTATAAACACAAGGATGCCAAATCATCTTAGATCTTGCTTCAGTATAAACATCTGAAGGTCAGATCTGCTATGTATCGGCTCTCCATTGAAGTGAAGATGCCAGACTTTGATTTGTTCTCTGACAATACAGAGACGACAAATCATCTTAGATTTGCTTCATCGTAAATACGTGAAAGCCAAATCAGCCATGTCTTCGATCTACTCCCCGCCGAAAACAAAGAGATAAGATCTATCATCTTGGATCTGCCCCGATGAAGGTCAGATCTGCTATGCTGCAGCCTATTACCCTACTACTTTGGGTTTTTAAGCGCACTATCTCCGATAACCTATAAAAATGATTATGCTTGATAATTTAGGATGCTATGCTCGAAGTGAGTCAAATGTTCCTAATTAAACATGTTATGATGCAGAATGTCATGAATATGACCCCTATCCTAGACGTCGTCATTCATTCCTTCATTTGCCTTTCTTTTCTCAAAGTTTCATTCATGCTCAGCCTGTAAGCCGTCCTCCAATGCTACGATCTACTGAGAATGTCTGTAAGAACTGAATTATTGGCTTTGTCTATTTTCCTTTTGGACTGGAAGAAAAGAATTCCTCGAGTTCTTTCATCCCTTACTTACGTGAATTTCTTGAATAATTGTCATGTTTTAGTTTCTAGAAATTTCAGAGTAATGCGCAAAAATTCATTTGTGAACATATTTAGTTCATCTATCATTATTTCAATGCAACATAGTGAAAGATGAATAAATTTTTAAGAATAATTAGATTTGAATGATTTATCAAAAAGATACAAAAGGGAATTATTCTGCTAACCTATCTTCTAGAAGAAATAGAATCTAAAGATAGCAAACAAGATAGAAGTTAGATCCTCTAGATATCGCCGCTTGAGTGCCTATACACCAGCTCCATGAAGTCTTTCTTAAGTTCAAAATGTGTTTGAAAGATCCCAAGTACTCTGTTGATGCCCCAGTTTGCAGCATTCCTCGCTCTTTGTAACAAGATCACTGTGTACTCTTCAAAATTTGAGCTGCCCTTTCGGGTTTTCAACTCAAAACCCTTTTGGTCACAGGGTGCCCTTTGCAGGTTTTCACCTTGGCCTTTCCGTTTTTGATTTTTTTTTTCAAGGCGCCCTTTGCGGGTTTTCACCTTAGATTCTCTTCTTCTTTAAATAAAGTATTTTTTAATTGAGTCCGAGTTCACTGGATTGGGTAAACTTTTCCCATCCATTTCTACTAAGATCAATGCACCACCGGAGAAAGCTTTCTTCACGACATACGGCCCTTCCCAATTCGGCATCCATTTTCCTCTAAAATCCTTTTGAATAGGAATGATCTTTTTTAGTACAAGGTCTCCCTCATGGAATTCTCTTGGTCGAACTTTCTTGTCATAAGCTCGCATCATTCGCTTCTGATACATCTGACCATGTCAAATGGCTTTTAGCCTATTTTCCTCAATCAAGTTCAACTGGTCATACCGGGATTGAACCCACTCAGCTTCATCTAACTTTACTTCTGTCAAAATTCGAAGAAAAGGTATTTCTACTTCAATAGGTAATACTGCTTCCATCCCATAAACTAACGAGAATGGAGTTGCCCCAGTAGAGGTTCAAACAGATGTTAGGTAGGCTAGGAGTGCAAATGGCAACTTCTCATGTCAATCTCTATATTTCTCAGTCATCTTCCCCACTATTTTCTTAATATTCTTGTTGGTGGCCTCCACTGCACCATTCATTTTTGGACGATAAGGGGAAGAATTGTGATGCTTGATCTTGAACTGGTCGCAAACCTCCGCTATCATTTTGTTGTTTAAGTTCAATGCATTGTCGGATATGATCTTCTCAGACATTCCATACCGACAAATGATCTCCTTCTTCAAGAATCAACTCACAGCTGACTTAGTAACATTCGCATAAGAAGCAGCCTCTACCCATTTTGTGAAGTAGTCAATTACTACAAAGATAAACTGATGTCCATTCGAAGCTCACGGTGATATTGGTCCAATGACATCCATGCCCCACATGGAAAGGGGCCATGGAAAAGTCATAACATATAAAGGTGAAGGTGGTACATAAATTTTATCCCCATAAATCTGGCACTTATGGCATTTCTTGGTGTAACTGATGCAGTCCCCTTCTATAGTGGCCCAATAATAGCCAAACCTCATGATTTGCCTTGCCATCGTGAACCCATTTGCATGCATCCTGCATACACCTTCGTGAACTTTTTCTAGAATTAACTTAGCTTCCACAGCATCGACACATCTCAAAAGTACTTGGTCTTTTCGTCTTTTGTACAGGATATCTCCATCTAAAACATAGTCACAAGCTAACCTCCTCAAGGTTCATTTGTCATTTTCACTGGCCTGTTCAGGTATTTACAATCTCTCACATATCGTAATATATCTTGATACCAGGGGTTATTGTCATTTCCCTCCCTCTCAATGTTACAACAATGAGCTGGAGCCTCGTAAACACTCATTTGAATTGGCTTCATTTCTTTTTCTTTATTTGCCTTGATCATTGAGGCCAAGGTTGCTAAAGCATCTGTCATCTGATTTTTGTTTCGTGGAAGATAATTGAAGGCGATGCTATCAAATTCCTCAAGTAACCCCAAAACTACATTTCGATAACTAATCAATTTAGGGTCCATTGTCTCCCATTCACCTCTAAGCTGATAAACAACCAACGCTGAATCCCCATATACTTCTAGAGTTTTTATACCTCGCTTTATAGCTGCTTGAAGTCCGATGATGCATGCTTCATATTCAGCCATATTGTTTGTGCAATCAAAGTCCAACTTGCACATAAAAGGATAATGATCGCCATTCGGAGATACCAAGACTGCCCCAATTCCATTTCTGACTGCATTAGAAGCCCCATCAAAGTTGAGCCTCCAAGAAGAATTTTCAATCATTGCTATACACATCAACTCCTCATTTGGAAAATCGAAGTTTAATGGCTTATAATCCTCTAGAGCCCTACTAGCCAAGAAGTCTGCTACCGCACTTCCTTTTATAGCCTTCTGACTTATGTAGACTATATCAAACTCCGAAAGTAAAATTTGTCATCTCGCAATTCTCCCATTTAGAACTGTTGACTCCATCATGTATTTCAACGGATCAAGTTTTGAGATGAGCCAAGTGGTATGGTATAGCATGTACTGTCTTAATCTCCGAGTTGTCCAAATCAGCACACAACACAACTTTTCGATTGGTGAATATCTCATCTCACAGTCAGTGAACTTCTTACTGAGATAATAAATTGCCTTCTCCTTTTTCCCTGACTCATCATGCTGGCCAAGCACACATGCCATAAAATTACTGAACACTGATAAGTACAGTATTAATGGTTTATCTAGGCTGGGTGGAGACAATACCAAAGCATTCAACAAATACTGCTTGACCTTTTCAAAAGCACTCTGGCATTCCCCATCCCAAATACCTTGATTGTGCTTTCTGAGGAGGCGAAAGATAGGATCACATTTCTCGGTTAGTTGTGAAATGAACCGAGCAATGTAATTCAACCTTCCTATGAATCCTCAAACTTCTTTCTGAGTACGTGGCGGAGGTAATTCTCGTATGGCTCTGACCTTGTCTGAGTCGACTTCAATTCCTTTTTTACTGACTACGAAGCCTAACAACTTTCCAGATTTGGCTCCAAAGGTACACTTTGCTGGATTGAGCTTCAGTTGAAATTTTCTCAACCTTACAAACAATCTTCTCAAAACCTCAATATGCTCTTTTTCCGTACGCGACTTGGCAATCATATCATCAACGTATACCTCGATATCCTTATGCATCATGTCGTGGAACAAGTTCACCATGGCCCTTTGGTACATTGCCCCTGCGTTTTTTAGTCCAAATGGCATTACTTTGTAGCAAAATGTGCCCCACAATGTTATAAAGGTGGTTTTATTCATGTCCTCTGGATGCATCTTTATCTAGTTGTATCCTAAGAAACCATCCATAAAGGAGAACAATGAATATCCCGCGGTGTTATCTACTAAAGTGTCAATGTGGGGTAAAGAAAAATTATCCTTTGGGCTTGCTTTGTTCAAGTCTCCGTAATCAACACACATTTGTACTTTCCCATCCTTCTTGGGGACAGGTACAATGTTAGCTACCCATTCGGAGTACTTCACTTCTTGCAAGAATCCTGCTTCAAACTGCTTCTTGACTTCATCCTTTATATTCAAAACGATATCTGGCCTCATTCTTCGCAACTTCTGTTGGACTGGCTTCCAATCTTGTCTTATCGGAAGATGATGTACCACAATGTCAGTACTCAATCCAGGCATATCCTGATATGACCAGGCGAAGATATCCTTAAACTCTCGAAGCAACTCAACCAGACCATGCCTTGTGTCCACGCCAATTAGGGTTCCGATTTTCAACTCCTTCCCTTCCTCTAGGGCTATATTCTCTATTGCCTCTTTCTCATGTGGCATGATTTGTTTCTCCTCCTGCTTCACCATTCTTAACAGATCGAGAGATATGTCACAATCCTGAACATCTTCAAAATCCTGAGGTTTCTCTAAACACCTATCTTGCTCGCCAGAGAAATTAGGAGCTGTAGTATCAGCGCTCGTATCATTGATATCTAGGGACCTGTGGGGGTATGAAAGAATATACAAAGAATGAATGAATCGAAGAATGATTGTTTATGTGCTATGAATAAAAGAATAAGAATTGCTAGAATTTGAAGGAATATTGGTCGATAAAAAAAGAACAATACTCATTTAAATTGATAAAAAGTTATGTTTTATTTAAATAATTATAGATGAACGTAAGCCTATTTCACGAATATAATCTTACTACTCCTAGGCCCTAGAGTAACAGACATGTTTTGAGAATTACTCTGAAAAATTCCTAAAGACTACAGGAAGGTCTTCCGCAGTCCCATTATTCAGAGAGCTCCCCGTTCGTAATGGCGAATGCCCTCGAGGCTTCCTTGCTCCGATCCTTCATTGTGCACAGCATTAACTTGATGACTTTCCTTTATCAGCAGTCCTCCTGATTTAAAAGATTTGGATATAGGTGGGAATGTCATCGGTTCCCACTCCACTTCTCTTCCATTCAAACGCGTCTTTCTTCTCGCTTGGCGCTTCTCTATTTCCTGCCTCTTGTGCTTGTGGTCTGGCTTGAAGCTCAAGCCAAAGTGGTCATTCTTCTCAATTAGCTTTGGGATTTGAACCCCTCCTTGTAACTGTCTTCCTAGCCCTTTTCCCGGCAATGCTCCTTTCCCCATTATTATTTGTAGGGCCATCCTCGTGGCTCCAGACATTTTGTGTACCGGCACTTCGCTTCCTTCCAAAATGAATGTGGCATTAATGACCTCTAAAGAGCGAAAAGAACATTCAATAGCCTCTATATTTGCCTCAACATAAGGGGCCTTGCTGGTAACTGTCGCTATGATGTCCTCTTCCACATTGATGGTTATTAAGCGACCATCCATCACTAACTTTAATTTTTGGTGCAATGAAGAGGGCACTGCTCCTGCCGAGTGTATCTATGGTCTACCTAATAAACAATTGTAGGAGGGCTTGATATCCATCACTAGGAAATCAACTTCATACGTATTCAGCCCAATCTCTAAAGGGATATCGATTCGCCCCATTACTTTTCTTTCAGTTCCATCAAAGGCTCTTTCCACATTATGACACGTTTTCATATGTGAACTGTCAATGGGCAATCTGTTCAAGGTGGATAGCGGCAGGACGTTCAAAGCAGACCCATTATCCACGAGTACACTTGGAAGTGTGTATCCTTTGCACCGAGTAGTGATGTGTAGGGCTTTGGTTGACCCTATGCCCCCAGGTGGAATTTCATCATCGTTAAAATAAATGAAATTGTCAGCACTGATGTTGTTTACTAACCGGTCTAGCTTGTTAACGGATATGTCATGGGTAACATATGTTTCGTTAGCACCTTTAACAACGCATCTCAATGCACCTCAGAGCTCAAGAGTAGGGCTAACACTAATATACGCGTCGGCTGCTTGTGCAACTGCTCGACCATGCTATACTCGCTATGTTTCAGGAATTTTAGAAACTCCTTAGCCTCTTCCTCCTTTACCGGCTCATTGATGAGTACTTCAGTCTCCTTCTCCCTTTCAGCCTCGACATCTTTCGTCTTTGCGAGTTCTGCTCTGATATTCCCCCATCATAACGTTTCCTATTTCGTGTATGGAAACCTTCATTTTGCGTGCCCCTAGACGCGCTAGCTATACTCTCCCCCTCAGGTATTGTTATATTGCAGTCATAGTTCCATGGCACCCTCCTGTCATCCTTATAAGGGAAAGGATTGGGTTTATGGATGACTATTTTGGGCCTAGTTTGCGACCCCTCCTCATTATTCCCTGGCAAGGAAATAATAATTCTCGGTTGGTTGGTTTTTTGTCGTTAATTCTCCAGTACACATATTTGTCCTTCATAAGAACTACCCTCAGAAACCTGCAACTCTTTGTTAACTATAAGGTCTTGTACCATGACCTTGAACTCCTCACAATTTTGGATCATATGACCCACCTCCCCATGGAACTCACAATGGTTCTCTATTCCTTCTCCTCCTTTTCTAGAGGTCAGTATACCTCTCTTCACCATCTCCTCCCATATTACCTTCATAGGTGTCTTCACCTCAGCAATGTCTTCCATGATTTTTCTTTTCTTTGTTTCATCAATGGCATTCACTCCTTGATTGCCATGATCCGGTAACGGGCTTTCAGTATTAGGGGTACTATCAAATTTCACAACCCCAATTTTGATGAGCCTCTCCACGACCTTCTTGAATCCAGTGCAGTTTTCAATTAAATGCCCCGATATTCCCGCATGATATTCACATTTAGCATTTGCATTGTACCATTTGGGGTAAGGTGGCTGTAGCGGTTTCAAGTGAAACAGAGCAACGGCATGTGCATCGTATAAGCTTTGATAAAGCTCACGATATGTCACAGGGATAGGAGTGAATTGCATCCTCTTCGAATTCTGTCTTGTACTCGATTCCTGTCTTTGAGTATTTTGTTGCTCACCCGTAGCTGCTTTAGGTTGTCCAACTGTGATTGCCCTGGAATTGAAGCTGTTCATGTTGTTTACCTTATTGTCTTTTCTCCTTGAGGCCGATCTTTTAGCCACTTCCCCCTCGATTTTACCGCCTCTCACGGCATTCTCAATCATCTCACCTGCCATAACTATATCCGCAAAACTTTTTGTAGTACTTCCAATCATATGTGTGATGAATGGCGCTTTCAAAGTATTAATAAATAAATGATGGTTTCCTTTTCCAACAATGGTGGTTGTACTTGCATTGCCACCTCCCTCCATCGTTGTGCATATTGCCTAAAACTTTCATTAGGTTTTTTCTCCATGTTTTGAAGTGTGATCCTATCTGGCGTCATATCAATCACATGGTTATACTGTTACATGAAAGCCTGTGCAAGATCTCTCCATGAACTGATTCTTGCACGGTTCAACTGATTGTACCACCTAGCCACCGCTCCCACTAGGCTATCCTGAAAACAATAGACCAATAGTTGATCGTTGTTCACATAACCAGTCATTCTTCTACAAAACATTGTTATGTGTGCCTCTGGGCAAATAGTCCCGTTGTACTTTTCAAACTCTGGCATCTTAAATTTATGAGGAAACACCAAATCTGGAACCAAACTTAAGTCTTTGGCATCAATCCCATGATGATTGCCAGTGCCTTCTAAAACCCTAAACTTCTCCTTTATCCACCTGTAACGATCTTCCAATTGTTTTGAGGATTCAGTGGCCATTCTTTCCTTCTCCATTGAATCCAGATCAGGAGTAATAGGGTTGATCGAGCTATCACCCAAATTATTTCCCAACCCAGATGGGAAATTTATAGGGATTCCAGCATCCACTGGCCCAAATTGAGGCCTCACTGTGACAGATGGCCTTCTAGGAAGTGCCTCGGTTTGCAGGGGCACATGAGGCAGAGTAAAACCCGGAGAAAGACCTTCATTCTCCTCTTCAGTGATCGCCATGGGAGCTTTTCCTTTATCAGTGGCTCTCAGCAGCTGAGCCATTTCAGCCATCATGTTTCTCTGAGCCTCTAGCATCTGCTCCCTTATTTCATTCTGTATTTTGGCCAACTGCTCTTGCATTTGATCTTGCATATCTTTTTGTAATTGCTCGAACCTTTGATCCATGTTCTTAGTTTTAGTACGAGTGCCGTAAGGATGTGTGATTTCCAGATTTTCTTTTCTACCTCTCTCTTTTCTACCTCTCTGGAAAGTAAACTTTAACTAATCAGAGTCTTTCTATAACTTTGAATGCAAATGATGTGATGAAATGTTATGAGATGCAACTGCATGAATGCAAAAAGAATATCGATTCTGGTTCAACTTCATTTAGAAAATTTTATTTAGAAAAAGAATATCTTTACATATAAGAGGATTACAAATACGATTTCGCCCTAAGGCCCAAAGCTTTAACTCTATCTAATAAAAGGGCTAACTTTTGTCCTACATCCGACGATGATGAATACATCAGACTCAATACGTCAGCTCGAATTGCCAAGTCTTGCACATACTCAGCAACCTCTCGAATCTGAGCTATGGCTTCACCAATGACATGATCCCTTTTTCTAACCTGTTATTTATCCTGATGTAGCTCTCCCCTCAGATAATCCTCTTGCGCCTTGAGCTGCTCAACCCGGAGTTCACCGTCATGCAATGCCACCTCTAAATCTTTAACCTTGCTTCTTAGCTCATTTAACTCGATCGTAGAATTATGGTTTTGGTGCCAACGCAGGGATTTTTCAAGTTCCATTACCTTGGTCTTCAATCCTTTATTCTCTTCCTCTAATGCCAAATTCTGCACCTGTATTTCTTGGAATTTCCTCTCCCAGTACTCGGCTCTAGCCTTTTCTTCTTGGACCTCCTTCTGCCACTGATTCAAAGATCCTCCTACTCTCGTCCTCCTCAAGGCTACTTGTGCCCTTTTGTAATGCTCCCTTAGAAAGGATCGAATTTCAAATTCGTTCCCGTTTTAATTTTCACTTTCAAAACCAAAGTCGATCCCGTTTTCAAAAAATAATTACGACACTATCTTGTATGTTATGTTTTATCATGTTAATGCGCCCCTTCATGCATCGATTTTAAAAATGAGACTTCAAGGATTTCAAAAAATATAAAGGCAATGCTTGGTGTTTAGAAATTTTGAGAAAGTAGTGCCCTAACTTATTAGGTTGCCACTTTTCTCGTTGAATTCGAATAATTAAGTACCCTTATAAGTTTTTTTAAGGGTTTTCTAAACACAAGCCACTATCTTGGAATTTCAAAGCAATATGTCCTAACTTATTGGATATAGCGTTTTGCTGTTTCGAGATAGGAATTTTAAAAAGGGTTAACTTAATGTCAATACTTTGACGCGAGTGAATCCCAATTTTCAAAGTTAAAATATTTTAAAGAGGACTACATCTTAATTTTTTTTTAAATTTCCGACATTAAATACATTTGATAATCAATTAGGTACCAACTTTTGGGCGTTACGAGGGTGCTAATCCTTCCTCGTACGTAACCGACTCCCGAACCCGTTCTTTTATTTCGTGGACTAAAACTAATGATTTTAAAACAAAATGTTTTAAAGGTGATCCAATCACACCTAAAAAGATTGGTGGCGACTCCCGTTTTTCATTTTTTAAAATCGATTCCCATTTTTTAAAACTCGATTTGAAAATGGTTTCGACAGCTTGGCGACTCCATTAGGGATTAATAAGAGAGTCAGACCATGTAATTGATTATCTCTTGTCTTAATGTCGGAAATTAAAAATTTTAAAATTTAATCCTCTTTGCATTACATGTGTTTGTATTATTGCATGCTATATTCTGATCGCATTGCATTTGCATGATCGTTGTGGTCACACCCTTAAGTAGGAGTGAGAAGCTACGCCTTCGTGAGATTTTCGCCTCCGTGCAGGATAGTGGATCACTTTCGGCATACATCCGTACCTATGGTTTCGTGAGATTTTCATCTCCGTTTAGCCATAGGGAAATGTATTCCCCTGAACTGAACTCGATTCAAATGAGCCTATAATGGGTGAGGATCGAGGAATCTGCTGGTTCGGGTACCTCAAACTTTAGAACCAACCCCATGTCAAAGGACTGTATGAACCCAACTTAGTTAGGTTTAAACTTTAGACATTACCCTTATAAGTTATTGTTGAAATTTATTGATATCATGTGATACTAACTATCTCTTTTCTTTTGCTTGCACGTCATTTTGCATTTACAAAGATATCGGTTCACGATTAGTTTCTAAGTTAGGAAGTTTTATTATGGAGAACAGACTTCTTGATAGAGTGGAAGGCAACGTTAACGTCCATAGATCGTCCGAGCAAACTCAACTAGAAAAGGGAGATAGTATAGCTGAGGGATACATATCGGAGTTGTTAGATTACACTCGTATTAGTGTCACGCAGAATAATCTCCAGGAGCTTAAGGCAATTTGGGATCAGTGGGGCAAAGAGACCAAGCAGTTATTCTACGGTAACTATAGAGACTTACCTTACTTGCTTGATGTTCAGATAGACGAGCACTTATTCCGAGCCCTTACTCAGTTTTGGAACCCGGCGTACAGTTGCTTCACTTTTGGGGAAGTAGACATGGTACCTACTGTGGAAGAGTACACTGTTTTACTTCGTTGTCCCCGGTTTCAGAATGATAGGATCTATTCCCGAGCTCCTTGTGTCCCTACCTTTTGGAAGAAATTGATGATTATTACGAGGATGAGCGAGTAGTGGGCCACGGCCCGAATTAAAGAAAAGGGTGAGTGTAAGTGTATTTCGTGGGATGCTTTGAAAGATTTGATTCTGACACACCCTGATGAGACAAAAAAGATAGATATTTTTTCCCTAAGTTTATATGGATTGATGGTCTTCCCTAGGGCTTTGGGATATGTGGATGAGGAAACCACGGATCTTTTTCATCGACTCAGTAAAAAGGTCACTTCTGTCCCTGCAATTTTGGCAGAAACATTTAGGTCTTTAGGTGCATGTAGGAGGGCTGGTGCTGGCAGGTTTATAGGGTGTGCTCAGTTACTTTTGGCTTGGTTCTACAGTCATTTCCGGTTGATAGATAGGGTGGTTTGTCGGGTTTACTTTGAGGATTATTCACCGTTGAAAGATATAGTAGCTTCAACCAGGAGAGTTGATGTTCCAGAAGAGAATTGGATAGCGTTACTTCAGAACCTTCAGTCAAAAGATGTCGAGTGGAGGGCTCCGTGGATGATGCCTGGTGAGGTTCTTTACCGATGCGGTAGTTTTGATTGGGTACCCCTATTGGGGATTTGGGGTGCGTTATGCCCCTTTGCTCGTACCGAGGCAGCATGGATTGAGACAGTTCATACCAGCGACTCAGGGGTTGGCTCAAAGTGAGTTTGTATATAGAGGAGCCGGTTACAAGAGGAGGGTTAGTGAAGTTTCTAGTGCTTGGAAGAAGACTTGTCGATTGAGAGGAAAAGCTATTAGCCCCGCTACGACACCGGAATACATAGAATGGAGAGGTAGAAGAGTTAATGATAATATCCCTAAGCCAAGTATGGAAGGAGCTCGACCAATGGAGGAATATTTGCAAGTAAGGCCCTCAGAGTTAGAAATTATGAAGCAGGAGTTCGAGAAACAAAGCTTGGAGTTCGGGAGGAGGCTAGCAAAGCTCGAAGAAGAAAAGATGTACTTGAGTTTGGACGTTGATGTTCAAAAGATGGAAGTCGAGAAAGAGAGGAAAGAAAAAAGGAAATCGAAATCGACCTTTCATCTTTTTTTTTTGCTTTTTTGATTGCTTAATATGCGTGATACAATTTTTGTATCTTGAATCCCCCCTCTCCAAATTTTCTTTTTTCAGTTTTTATAACTGATTACAAAGACTCCCATTCCTTTGTTGTTGCTGCTGTTTCTTGTTGTTTGTGTTTGCAGGGTATAGGGGTGTCACACGCGTGGAGCGTGATGACCAAGGCTGAGGGGCATGCGTGGAGTGTGGTGACCAAGGCTGAGGGGTATGGTTGTTGAAAAATTTTAGAATAGTGGGCTAGTTGGGCTTTTAGGGTTTAGTTTTAGGCCTATTGGGTTTGGGCTTGTAAAATTATTTGTTGGGCTGTTATACTTTATTTGTTTATAGGCCCGGGCAACATTGGGCTTGTACAGGCAATATTCCGTTTGGAGAATCTAGAGATCGTGCCCTAATGTGCTGGGTTTTGATTTTCTTCATTTGACCCAAATGACCGAATAACCTTTTGAAATTAAAACACATGAATTTTGAAAATCAAAAGACCAACTTACTCTCGAGGATTTAAAGTGTTGTGTCCTAACGTGTTGGATGTGATATTTTATTACTTCAGGACGAGAAGGTCTTTAACATCTGCTTCGATTTATCTAAACGTCTTTACAAAATTAACATTAATAAAAAGAGGGATCGTATTCTAAATTCTTTTCGAGTTTTTAAATTTCGACATTAAGACATTAATTAATCGATTAGGTACCAATTTTGGGCGTTACAAGGGTGTTAATCCTCCCTCGTACGTAACTGACTCCCGAACCCGTTTTCTCAAATTTCGTAGACCAAAACCGTTGTTTTAGTCAATCGAAATATTTTATTAAAATGACTAAATTTCTAGATTATCCGATCACACCTAAATAAAAAAAAAGATTGGTGACGACTCCCGTTGTTCGTTTTCGTTTTCAAAACCAAAGTCGATCCCCTTTTTTTAAAAAAAAATAGTTTCGACAATAATGATAATTTTAGTTTCAATTATTTTTAAAATACAAAAATATTGTATTAATACATCATAACTTTGAATTTTATACAAATGTGGTATAAAGGTTATATGAACGCAAACCTAAGTATATAAATGTTTTAAAATTTATATAAAACCCTTAAAAATTACTCAATTAACTTTAAAATGAATATTTATCCAATTTTATAATACCCTAATTACCCTAACATCACGCGACTTTTCATTTGAAAACTGTCGGCTAAACAATAGAAACACGTTGCATAGGATTTGCCTCCAAATTTTAATGCTGTAGGGACAACTTTAATATTTTTGTTATTTTTTTCTTTGAAAAAGAAAACTCAGCAAAACAAATAATAGTAGACATCAGTGGCGTACCCGCGCTGGCAGGTCAACCGGTACCCTAAAAAGAATTATTTATTTAATATTTTTAGAAATTTTAAAATTTTATATTAGTACTCTATTGTTTTTAAAAATAATAAAATTTTAATTTAATTCTTTAAAATTTATAAGAAGTTAGACTATTAAAAAACTATAATTTAATTTCAACCCCTTAAAAATATTTTTCAACTTCCCCCTAATAGACAAATAGGTGCAATGTTACATACGTGCCTAAGTATTAATATCTATATTTTACATTTTATCAAAAACTTATGTAAAATATTTTGCTTTGTTTCAAATTAATAATATTTTAAAATAAAGATAAAAATTGTTTAAAATTTAAATTCAAAAAACATAAACATATTACTTAATAAATAATTTAATTAAAAATTTGAAATAAATTATCATCTCTAAAAACACTCATGTGGTAAATATTTTGAATTGGATTATTCATTTATTTTTATATCCCAAATAATAACAGATTTTGCTGTTCGAAATTTGAGAGGATTTTATATTTCAAATGTTATAACGAAATGTTATTATAAAGAAGATTAATTGTATTATAATTTATAATAATAAAATATTGGTGATATATCAATGTTGAGTGATATTTTGCTTGTTCCCTATTGATACGAGTATCTAGGTGTTTATACATGTTGTTGCTGGTACTATTATAGCTCATGATGGGCATATTCCCACTATTTTGTCTTAACTCTGCTGCCTCTAGTACTAATATTCTCTACGAACTCCAAGCTTGCTGGGCACGTGTCTACAGAGCACGCGATTTTTTCTGCTCTTGGTATTGGCTTTTTGAGCGAGGTCTGTACCTTCTGGACACGTGTCTGGGCTTGGCCTGTGGAGTACGTGGCACTTCCTGCGAGTTCCTTGGGCATATGCGAAGTGAGGTTGCAACCTTCCCTAGGTTCCCATGAGTTGGGTCTGTAACCTTATCTCACTAGTTTATTTTACGAATTATATCTGCGATTTTGCCTTATGAGCTCGCGCAAAGTTCTTATGAACTGGATTTATAACTTTGCCTTGTAATATGGTTCACCTTGTCATCTTCTAGCAATCAGATAATGAGTTAGAGGTTCAAATTTTTCCTAGGATTTGGTTCTCATGATATTGACAGATAACAATCAATATGAAAATATAGTAAAATAAATGGCGAATGAGTAACAGAATTAGATTCAGAATTCAAAAACAGAAAAAATAATAATATAATGTCATTTGTCGTTAGATGTAATAATAAGTGAAGATTGAGAAGTAGGTGAACATTTATTTGTGTAGATATAGTAATAAGTGAAGATTGGTGGCATTTTTTAGAAACAGTAAACTACACAATTAGTAACCGAGCTTTCATAAATTTTCATTTTGGTCATTGAAAATAAAAAATTTTCAAGTATGGTACTGTTGTTAGATAGTTTTCTTTTTATTTAATCACTCACTGTAATATAGTTTTTTTTGTTTTAGTCTTTTGTTGTTAATTTGGGTAACCACAATATTATTATACATTCATTTTAATCATTTAATTTTAGTAAACTTTTATTTTGGTCACTAATTTAACTCTTTTTATTTTCTTTATATCTGTTAGTAAAAGGGAAAACCTAAGTTTTTATCGGAAAATATTGGATTTATATAGCAAATGTTGGCTTTTTACAAGGATAAACTTAGATTTTTACAAGGAATAATCATGTTATCTTTTAGGTTTTTTTCTTTTTTAGAATTCATTTTAATTTTTCTAATAAAAAGGGGAATGAGGGTTTTTACAAAAAAAATCATTTTTTTCATTTTTATTTTCTTTTCTTTAAATAAATTTTAGTTGTTTCAAGTAAAAAGAAAAAACTAGGTTTTTTATGGGGAATTACTCTGGTTTCTATAGGGAATTGAGTTACATGGAAAATTTGAGTTTCATCTTTGAATTGAAAAACTTAATTCCTTGTAAAAACCCAATTTTTTTCCTTTCTTTTAGAAAAGATAAAATTAACTCTAAAAAAAAAAGAAATGAGTGACCAAAATAAAATATTACTAAAGTTGGGTTACTAAAATAAGTGAGGAGTAACATTGCTATTAGCCAAATTAATGGCAAGAAACTAAAGTAAGAAAATTTTAATAATGATGCTTTATTTGAAAATTCTTTGTTTTTAATGACCCAAATGAAAACTTACAAAAGTTAGATGATTAATTATGGAATTTAGGACTTAATATCAACCTTAATTCTAAGACAAAAATAAATAATTCACCAATTAAAAAACTTTATGTGCAAAAATTTCCCCATAGCATCTAGGATATCGACTTCTCTTAGATAATTATGGATAGGGATATTCCTCAATGTATCAAAAAAGTTTCGTTTATCCATGTTGTAATGATAAGAACTCTCTTCCTTCTTATTTACTTGTAATGGTGATCTATAAGCATATGGGTCTCTCTTATCTTGATAGTTAATAGATTTATATGATAAAAAATCATATCTATACTGCTTTTTTAAAATGAATTTTTATTTTTTATTCTTAATTCAGTTTATATTCTTGATTCAATAATGAGTTCGCTTGCAAATCATTTTTTTTTGCAATGAATTAATTTACCCTTTTACGAAAGTTAGATGAGCAAGTAACCAAAGTTAGTGTATAAGCTTGTGTTTAGATACACAAGAGAGGTTGTGGTGTCTCAAGATTGTTCAATCAAGTTAGTAGAGAATTGTACGATGATCGGAGATAAAGTGAAAGGAGGGTGGATGGGTTAATAAGGCGAGAAGATAACGTGATTGGATTACTTGCCTTTTCTCATCGAGTTCCAATTTACATATGATGGTCCTCACTTGTTTCAAGGCATCACATGCTATTCTGTGATTGTGATACTAACAAGTAAATGGCATGTCCTAATAAATTTAGATAGGGTGGCATTATGATGTGAACAAGAATTCCTCGAATTAGATAGGACGATAAGTGAGTGGGATCCACTTGAAGTGGTGGTGATTGATGTGGATAGACTATAAAGATTCTATCGAGCACGGTGTATGCTAACCGATCACTAAATGAAAAATCAGCACCAAAAGTTTTCATGAGAGGAGTATTACAAATTTCACCAAAATTTCACTAAAATTATGGAATTATTTCTTATATTAAATCTTATAAAATTGGAGATGTTGGCTTTAGAAATGGGCATACACATCTCCGCACTTTTACTTGTTTTATAGATCTTCATGTTAGAAAATGTGGACATCACATATATATTAAGGGTAATTATATGTTATTATTTACTATTATAATAGGTTAGCCCAAATTAAAAGTGATTTAATTTAGTTAAGGTTTATTAGAGTTTAATTATTAAATAAAATATGAGTCAAATGTGTAGATACTCTAGTAACTAATTTCTAATTGATAATAGGCTGATTAGAATTAGGGCTAATGTGTCAAAATTATATATCAGGGTTATGGTCCTTAAATTATACACAAGATAACTTTTCTAATATCTTATCTTTAGAAAGGAGAGTCACCTTCTCAAGATTACTTATGTGCAAATTTGAAAGATTAAAACCCCAAAATTTATAGATTTAAAGAAATTGATGAATTAAGGTGCATTTTCGCATCTAATTTTGTTATTGATTTATTTTTAATAATTTGACATAACAGATTTTATTTTACAGTTCTAATTTTATATTAAATATTATTTACTGTTGTAACACTCCATTCTCATTGTAAGAGATTTTGCAGGCAAAGATAATAGAAAATAGTGGATCCATTAAGCAAGAAACACAGGATTCAAAATCAGTAAATGACCATTAAAATCTGCAGGTAGGTACCATGAATTATTACAATCTGTCAATTCCATCCTTACCTGATTCATTTCACCATTATTCAAACCGACACAGTACTTTTTTTTGTTTTCTCTCTTCACTTTAATTTCATCTTTACCTTTGTCGTACCATTGTAGTATTTAACGTTCCTTCCCCATAAATTAATTAAACCAACATCTCCTTTTACCAATTTAGGGTAAACAAAGTCTTGAATTATTTTATCTTACAAAAGGAAAAGGACTCGCATTCAATCCTATTTAGATTTTAAATGCACTAATTAAAGAAAAAATGTCAAAACTAATGCAATTTTAAGAGCCACAAATAGCATGTATGTAATGCAACCATTACACAGAGAAAGGGATGGACATCATTTTGAAACCCAAGCAACATGTGATATTGGGCTTTACCTAATCCATATGATGGATTTGGGTGTCAAATGGATTTCGTATTCAAATTTTTTTATTTTTATTTTGGATTGGAAGTTGTCTTAAAATATCATTATATTGATATTATCATCAGTATTAATTATTATAAACACTAAATTGAGTAAATAATTCAACTATCTAATGTATCCATGTATGGTTTACACACATAAGCTAAGTTAGAAAATTTTGTTGGAGGGTTAGAATTAAATTATATGTTTTTATGAGAGTTAAAATATAATTTTATAATTTTAGTAGTTTATATTTTTATAATTTTTTTTAAAAATAAAATAAAATTTTATCAATTTAGAGACTAATGTATAATTTTATCATTTACTAAATTAAAATTTCATGTAACTTAAAAAGTCAAAAATAAAAATTTATATTTTAGCGATCGAGACACTTGTCAACCTTGACGCAACCCCTATTTGCACAAATAAAACTCTCACGTGAAATCTCAAAATTTTACAAACACAAAATTTAATATTAAATGAATACCAATTATTGTTATTTGCTTTAAAAAATAGCCCTTATCAATTTTATTTTAAAAAGCTGTATATACAAAATTATTCCCTGCAATATACTTTTTCTTTTCTCATTTTCCTCCACACTAGTGAATGATGAGGTGGCACAATGATTTCTAATGGCAAAGAGACAAGTGGCACTAATACCATTCAACACTATCAACTCATTATTAAGTGAAAGAATAGAACAATTATAAATTATAAACAATTAAAATTTCATAATATTAAAAATTAAAATAATATTTTTGATAGTTTTCTACTTTTATAGTAGATTTTTATTCTCTATAGTGTAAATAATTTTTAAAGTTTTCTATGATTTTTATATTATAAAAACTCATATGGAAAATTTTAAAATATTAAAATAATTCCAAATATAATATATTTTAATTCTTTTAGATTTTTTATTTTTTTTTAATTTAATATAATTTTTATATTATTAAATAATATGGAATATTATAGTTTTTTTAGAGATTTTAGATTTTAATTTTTTTCCTTGTTTTATTTATTTTAAATAATTTTTATTTGATATAAAATTTGGAAAGTCATAATTTGTGCTTTTAGAATTTCATATAAATTATTTATATTATAAATAATCAAAAATTTGTTTTTTAGGATTAATAATTATTATTTTGTATAAATTTTATTTTTTTCCTTTTTCTCAAGACTTTTTGTGTTAAGGGATGTGATTTTACGGGTTTAATATTTTTTGATAATTAGCGTAAAATAATATTTTTATTTAAATTATTGAATATGATTAAAATATATTAATTTACCAATTCAAATATCGTAATAGAAAATTTTCAAATAATAATTAAAGCATTTTTAACATATTTAACATACGATATAGTTTTACTTTATGTAATTTGCAAAGAAATATTATTCAAAATAATAATTAATTAACATAATTAAATCTAATATTAATTAAGTGATAATTAAGATGCTTAGAATTCTATTGGCATAATGTCAAATTTAGCTCTTAACATTTACATCTTTTGTCAATCTGGCCATTGTTCTCTTTTTATGAGTTAAATTTGAGTCCCAGTATTTTAAAAAGAGTAAAATTTGACCATCAACATTTCAAAAAGAGTTGAATTCATGTTTTTTTAATGAAATGTTAACTAAAATATTAAATTTTAAAATATAGCGACCTGCATGGCAATCTACCTCTACTTCTTGCTTCCTCTTCTTCTTTTTCTTCTTCTTCTTCTTCTTTTTCTTTTTTGAATTTTTATGATTTTTATTTTGCAATTTTTATTTGTTGAATATTTTTATAATTTTTAAATCATTTATTGACATGGCATATAAGGCAAATAGTGTCATGTTAGCATGAAGTGCACAAGAATTTTTACACAGGTTTCCACGCCAACATTGCTAGAAAATTAATATTTTAGTCAACATTGCTATAAAAAAAACAATTTGAGTCTTTTTGAACTATTAATGATCAAATTTCGTTAAAAAAAGAAGAATAAAAGCTAAATTGGCAGAAAATGTAAACGTCAAAGGTTAAATTTATTTTTATGTCAATTCTATTTAAATAATAACTCTATTTTAATATTAGTACAACTTTTTAACTAATAAATGTAATTTAAGTTGGGATTATTTTTAAATATGTAATTAATACAATGTCTATTAAATATATAATTATCATAATTTTTATTATAATTTTAACTAGTAATTTTAAATTAAATATTATAAATATTTTTAAGTGTGAATTTAGTGATATAATAAAAAATAAAAGATATTTTCGTTACTTTTATATATTATTACAATACATAAAACAAAATTAAAAGAAAAAGGAGGAGTGAATAGCTTTGATTTTAGGATGAATCGTGCTTCTTAGTTGAGAAAAATATGTTTGCTTTCAATAACTCTTCCCATAAATTTGTCTTTTGCTTCCGAACAACACGATCGCTTTGATTGAATCTGTGGTTAATAACATGGCTCCAATGTTTTAACTAGAGAGAATCATAAATCATGTTTTCCAACCAAGGAATATATGGTAGGTGTTAATAGGTATGCAACTTGCTGGGTTTCCTTCAAGTGAGTGTGGCAGCTTAGTATGTTTTCTTCTCAGCACCCACTCCATTCCCTTACTACTCCATAAAAGTACCATCACCTCCATTCCACAGCAATGCTTATCCGATCCTTGATTGAATTCACTGCAAGTACAGATGGTGAAGCTGCACTCGGTCTCTACAGATCCTTATCCAGACTTCTTCTGAATTTCTGCAATTTTCCAGAAGGAAAATGATTAACCTAAAAGGTAATTTGGCTTACCAAACCAACTTCCAAACTTCCTTTGGTATACACGTCCTATTAACCAGAAAAGTTTCCAAAGGTCTTTTGATATTTAGCAGTCAAAATGATGTAACTTCATTTTATGTTTATTTATATATTAACTAGTAGTTTGGTTTGATGTCGAGCATGGGCAGGGGCCCCTTTTTCTTTCTTATCGACTGATTGATGAAATGAGAAATGGTAGCTAACCAATCTTCTACTTTTTATCATGCTCTTTTTTATGTTTGCCCACTTGCAATGTGACAATACCCCCATGAAAAAAAAAACTTTGGCTACATAAATAACCCACCCAAATTTGATCTAATTATTTTTCAAAAATTTAAAATATAGATTATTTTAAATCTCCATACTCGTGAATAATCCATTGGATGAGAGGCAACAGGTGGCAAAATTGCACTTCTTATTATCTCTTGATTTGTTGTATGTAAAACTTGTAGGGAATGGAATGGGGGGTCTTAAGGGTTCGGCTTATTTCTTTTCTTATCCCCATCCCCATCCCCCTCTTCAATAATTGATATAAAAGAAGGTTTCAATAATTCTCAAGATTCATTTTTTAGATATGATAAAATAAATTTCAAATTTATAAAAGATAAATATATTAATACAAGGTAATTTAAACTTAAATGTTTTAAAAGATAAAAAAAAATTAATCTAAAACCATCCAAACTAAAAAAAAAAAAAAAACCAAAACCAACTCTTTATACTTGGACTCATATGCATCAATCTATTCTTTCAATAGTTGCTTTCAAGGGGGGTTCCAAATTGGTGAAAAATAATAATGGTTTGATGAACAATAGTTGCCCAAGTATCAAGCAATGGATATCATTTTATGGCATCAATAATTTAACCCCCCAAAAAGTGGTGATTGTTTTCGAGTTGTTTCTTTTCTTCTTTTGACATTATATTTAATTAAAAAAAAGTGATGGATGAAAGGGACATTGGTTTGAGATCTGAATTACAATTAATGAGCAAAATAATTCATCATTTCAATTCCAAACTTAGATTTAAAAATTAAAAATATTCAAATAATTATATTTGAGTTCTCTCTAGATTTATTTCGATTTAATTATTTTTGTTTGAGGGTTTAAGATTTAGGATTTCAACATTCAAACTAATAAACTGATAAATAATATTCTTTTTTACTTTAATTTCTCTTTCTACCACCTTTCATATTTCTTTTAAAAATTCGCAAAGGATATCTTTTATTTCTTTTGTAATTGTTACTTTAATAGCACAACAAACAACAACATGCTCTACACCTTATGAATCAACTTGACCTAAAAAATAATGATTCTCCAGAAATAAAAGTCTCATAATTCAAATATAGTTTCATTTTTTAGCTTTCTAATATTTTCAAATCTTTGGGTAAGTTCAAAGCTTCGTACGCTCTACATCTAGAGGATCTGCGAATCTCTACTACTTATGTTAAAACTTTTCAAGACCCACCTCATGGCATACAGGTTAAAAGAGATAAACTGAACAAATACAATCGCCCCCTATTAGGATGTATTAATAAACCTAAATTGGGGTTATTCGCTAAGAACTACGGTAGAGCAGTTTATAAATGTCTACGTGACAAGTTTGATTTTACCAAAGATGATGAGAATATGAACTCCTAATCATTTGTGCACTAGAGAGATCGTTTCTTATTTTGTGCCGAATAATTTATAAAGCACAGGCTAAAACAGGTTAAAGCAAAATATGTAATTCTAACATCTTAACTTTTGGAATTCTTTTATGTGTTGTTTGAAGAATTTCAAAACATAAACACATTTTGAAATACATCTACAAGAGCCTAGTTGTTTTGTCCTTCTTAATGGTCAAAGTTTCCTTAAATCGAGTGCGATTCGTCCTAGTGATGATGAAAGGCTCCTATCCTGTAAGTAATAAATGCCATGTTTTCTTATTTAGAATTTTGATGATGCATAGTTGAGATTAAGTGATGAATAAATTGAGCTTCCTTTTTTCATAGGATCACAACAAGATGTGTTGGTGTCTGGTTGTTGTTTTACAAAATTGTTACTTGAATGATTGGAATACTACATTTAACAAGAGCAACAATAAATAAGGACAACAAGTACATAAACATCAAAACATTTATAAAATTCAGTAAACATATCAACATCTTGTCTAAAAATTAAATCCACTACAACGACAATACTACAATTCCTTTTGATTTATATATAAATTATTATTTTAGTTTAAAAAAAAACTTACTTACACACGAAATAAATCAGTAATGAAGTGGGCAAACAACCGCAGTGCACTGTTGTTTTCAATTACTGTAAAGCACTAGAGAGCCATTGAAGCCGCTGCACTATTATTGTTTGGGTAGAGAAAGCAGATGGAGGGACCATAATGTAAGAAAGAAAGAATATTATGGTAGAGAAAAGAAAGAAGAAAAGAAAAACATTATCATTCTTTTGTCAGGCGTTATCTTTTTCATGTTTTTTACAATACACATTATCATTTTAACACCAGAATTTATAATATTTATCCATTGCTAATTTAAAAATTTTAGAAGAAGAAGTTGATAAAATAAAAGCTTTGGACACCAAATTAGAAAGATTTTTGACATCTTCCACTTTTGTTTTTCCCTTTTGTAGTCGACTTTCCTCACCTTAGATCCAATGAACTTTGTTGATAGATGTCAAGGGCAATAGGCAATTCATATTTAATTTAAGAATGGGATGTCTTAATTAACCCCTTTTTTTCTTTTAATTTGGACCTACCTGTCATTTAAATCAGATGATTTCATCATTTCTTAATTTGGATAATTTAGATTGTTTGTACAAACTATTTAAAAATTTGGATTGATTTTTAGTGATGGACCAATTTTGATTTTTTTAATGAATTTTTCTCAAAAAAAAAGTGATACATCAGGTTAATTATTAATTCAAGTAAATTAATAATGATTTTTTTAAAATTGATTTTAAATTTTAAATTTCATTATCTTCACTAAAAATTTTACAAAAAACACACAAAAAATGAAAGGATCCTAGCTTTTCTTAATTTTCTAAATTATAATATATTTTTAATCAGCTTGTATTTTATTAAAAAAACTATTTTTTTAAATGACAAGGACCAATCAAAATGATAGAAAATAATTAATTGAGGAGGGCAAGAGTTACCCCGAATCAACAGACTCTCCCAATACACCCGTATCCTCAAGCCTACCCCGTTACAAGAAACAGAACTATCACACAAAAGAATAATGGCAAAATTGAAAAAAAGCCCTTAACCTTTGGGGGCTTTGTATATATGCCCCTAACTATTTTTTTTTGAAATCGGCCCCTAACGTAATGGATTTTTCAGATATCAACCCAATTGAAACAGTAACCGTCAACTGTCCGTTAGTCAACAGCCCGATCAAAAAAGTTGGTCTACGTGGCGTTCCTGTTGACTGATGACGTGGTAAAAAATTAAACAAATTTAATAATCATAAAGAAACCCTAAATCTCCAAACCCCCAAATTCAAAACTATCTTCCCAATTTTTAAAATCCCCAAATCGTGAAATTCCCTAAATCCTTAACCTTCGAAATCTTTATTGAATCCCTAACAATCTTTAAATCCCTAAATCTTGAAATACCTAAATCGTTAGCATTCCGAAATCTTCTTGAAATCCCTAAAATTTTTACGAATCAAATCTTTGAATCCCTAAAACTATTAGGAACGAAAAAGCTTCAACAATCATGAGAGTTTCTGCAACCCAAAATATAAAGGTAGGTATCATGAGAGTTTCTGCAACCCAAAATATAAAGGTAGGTGCTTTCTTATTTGGTTTATTAGGAAAATAAATTCCATTTTTGGTTTGATTTGTTGGTTATTTGTGATTTACTATTGCAATTTTAATATGACAATGTAGGGTTTGTTTTGTCGATTTTTTATGCGATAGTGGTCCCGATGTTGTTGATAAAACTGTTGTAAAAATTGTAGATAGTTAATTGTATCTATTGTTGCAATTTCAGTGCCAAAACTATTGGTTTGTTTTGTCGATTTTTGATGCGACAGTGGTCCCGATGATGTTGATTTCTGTTACCCTATCAAAAAGATGTTACAATTGTAGACATGTGTTACTGTTTTGTATAGTATTCAAAGATGTGGTCCCCATGTAGGTAGTGAGTTTTTTTTTAAATTTTTTTCTTATAAAAATGTTTGTTTATTCAAAGCAATTTGTTTTTGCTCAGAAAAGATGTTAAAATTGTATACTTTTGTTACTGTTTTGTTTGTTTTGTTAATTTTTTTTGCTTACAATGTGTTACTATTTTTTGTAGATGTCATCAGATTATGAATATTATATCATTTTGCATGTGGGTGGGCACTTTGTAAATGACCCATATGTTAGATATATAGGTGGGGAAGTGATTAGGCTTAAAGAGGACCCGAACATAATATTTTATTTTGAATTATGTAAAATAGTCAAAATTGGGTTAGGGGTTAACATTGTTATGTTAATCTATTTTCATGAGCCTAGTACAGTAGGGTTACAAAATAATCTAAGGGTGATTTACAATGACACTTCCACCATAGCTATGTTGGACTTTGGGTCAAGTTTAAGGAGATTAAGTTATATGTTGAACATGAGGTTGATAACCCTATAATTGTAGATAAAAAAATTTTGTTGACTACTGGGGAGGGTGATGATGAAGGAGTAGAATCTGATGGTGAAGGTGATCTAGAAAAGGTAGAATCTGGTGGGGAGGGTGATGTAGGAGAGGTACAAGCTGATGGAGAGGGTGTGTCTGCTATTGGTATTGAGGTAGATGAGAATATTGGTATAGAAAGTGGTGGACATATTAGTTTAGGGTCTACTGTTGGAGAGGATAATGATAGTGAAGTTGCTGCAAATGAATATGCTGGTGATTTTGTAACATCAAATGGGGTGGATAATGTTGCTGATGAATATGTTGGTGATTTTGCAACATCAGATGGAGTGGATAATGTTGCTGATGAATATGCTAGTGATTTTGCAACATCTGACGGACTGGATAATGTTGCCGCTACACACAGTGGAGAAGAGGAGGATGGAAATCAGACTGAGGCATGGGACTCAAATGAACATGGAAGCTTGGTTGAGTCCGATGAAGATGAAGAACATGAAGATAGTGAGAGAATGAGAAGCAAGTTTCTCTTATACAATGATAAGTTAAAATTTAGCCTCAGAATGTTGTTTAAGGATGGAAAACAGTTTAAGAGTGCAATTCAAAAGTAATCCAAAGAATGTAGAAGACAACTAAAGTTTATTAAGAATGAATCAAAAAGGGTTGTTGTGAGGTGCATTGCTTCCCCTAACTGTCCATGGAGAATTAGGGCTAGCTATAATCCTGTTGCGAAATACTTGCAAATAAAAAAGTTTCAGGATAAGCACCATTGTTCGGTTAGTTTTAAGAACAAAATGGTGACTGCTGATATGATTGCCCAATATTTTGAAGCAACTATCAAGGATCATCCTAAGATAAAGCTGAGGGAAATTCAAAGAAGATGTGCTTCTGAGATGCATGTAAATGTGACCATTGACTGTTGTTATAGAGCGAATAAAATAGTGAATGAGAAAATGGCTGGGAATCATAAGGAGGAATTTGGCTTGCTATGGGACTATGCTCATGAGCTAAGGTCAAAGATGCCAGGAAGCACAATAAAAATGGCTGTTCATAGGGTGACAGCAAACTCCCTTCCACATTTTAAGAGGTATTATGTGTGCTTTGATGCACTAAAGAGAGGCTGGAAAGCGGGGTGTAGGCCACTCATTGGGCTAGATGGTTGCTTCCTAAAAGGCCTATTTAAGAGTGAATTTCTCACAGCTGTTGGAAGAGACGCAAACAACCAAATGTTCCCTATTCCATGGGCTGTGATTGAAGTGGAGTGCATTGATTCATGGGGCTGGTTTCTCAGTCTTCTATCAACTGATTTGGGCTTGGAAGATGGGTATGGGTACACAATTATCAGTGACCAATAAAAGGTAAGTAAATATGCAATTTTAAGCTTGGTATTGTTTTTTTAATTTATTATTTGTATTTAACTAAAATTTTCTAACAATCTATCACGTTCACTAATTTGAATTAAGGCCTTGAGATTGCAATTTCTGACATACTATCAAGGGTGGAGCATAGGAATTGTGCGAGGCACGTGTTTGCAAATTGGTTAGGGAGGAAGTTAGGGAAATCTTATGAGTGTGATTTCTGGCAGATTGTGAAGTGCACGACTGAAAGGGAGTGGGAGGATCTATGTTCAGCACTGGAGAAGAAAGATAATTATGCTTACGATAATTTGATGAAAAAGTCTCCAAAGATGTGGACTAGGGCATTTTTGGGGACTACTTGTAAATCAGATATAGTGAAAATAATTTGTGTGAAGCATTCAATCCAAGCATTGTCAAAGCCAGGTTCAAAAGCATTATCAGAATGCTTGAGGATATTAGGATCAAGATGATGAATAGGATAATACAAAAAAAGAAGTTATGTAATGGATGGAAGCAAAATTATGGTCTATTGGTGAAAGCTAAGTTTGATGCCATGTTCCCATGCATGTGTTGCCATGTATCACTTAGGGCTTCAACCAGAAGAATATCTGCATGAATATTATCACATAGATACCTACAAGAAAGCTTACTCTTCTCTAATGCATCCCATAAATGGGCCACATGATTGAGAAAAAACTGATATTCAGCCAGTGCTACTTTCTATTAAAAGAAAGATGCCTGGGAGGCCCAAAAAAATAGGCGGATGGCCAAAGATGAACCCAAAAAATTAAAGCTTGGTCACTTGAGTAGGAAAGGTTTACTCATGACATGTACTCAATGTGGCCAACATGGCCATAACAAGCGGTCTTGCACAAATTCGGAACAGGTACAGTGTTGTTTTTTAGTTATAAATATTAAGTAAATTTTTTATTTTAAATTTTTTATTTTATTTTGTCTAACCAATGATTATGGTCAATTTTTTACAACAAGATGCACAACCAACTAAACAAAAGGGGAAATCTTCCACTAAAAGGTTAACTACCTTAGATAAATCTAAGGGAAATCTTCTATTTTTTACAGTAAGTTTCTTCTTTTTACTATTGATATGAGTTATTTTATACATTGTTAATATTAATATAAAATACTCTTGTAGTCTGGTAGAACCACAAGGAGCATGATGACAGCTTCATGCCAAGATGGTAGTGGACAAACTTCTTCAAACACCCAAGTCGTGAAATAACAAGCGAAAGGCTCCTCTCGACCACCTGGGAACACAAGAATCAGTTGCAGGAAACATGAATAAATCATCGTTTTTTTGTTTTGAATGACTTCTGTTGTTTTTTTTGTGATTCATTATGATAACTTGCTTCTGAACTTGTGCCATAATTCATTTATCTATTTGTATTTGTATCTATTTTCTATTTCGCAGGACCATCTCGTGACAGCTCGTGATCCAAAAAGTACTGTGTAAGGTATTTTGCTTACAACGTTCTGGTTTTGAAACAGAAGATGGTAGTTACATTTTGAGCCTACAATATTCTGGTTTTGGAATACACCATTGTTGAATGTTATTTTGTTGCCTTGAAAACCAAAATGTTGGTTTTCTTTTTGGTTTATGCATAGCTCACTCATATTTTGGTTTTTGGCTGGTATAGCGTTGATGGTGTATAGGGTGAATGGTGTATAGACTAATCATATGCTTTTGTAAAGTACATTTATCGAAGTTGTAAAGTACAGTTATCCAAATCATATGCTTAAATGATCAAATTTATCCTTTTAGTTTTATGTTTATTGTCACTGCATTATTTATTAAGCTTAATTAAATTAGGCATAAACAACAAATATTGGTTATTACTTCCAAGCATAATGTTAAATTATATATAAAAAAAACAACCAATATTTTTCAATCAACATTTGCAACTGCTAGCTGCATATGCCTCTTACCAGTACTGCCAAAAAAGAAACCTATGGTGATGCATATAATACATAACATAGAGCAAGAAAATAATATCTTATACATTGACTTCTTTTTCTTGATAACTTTAATTTTTAGCTTCATGGTCAACATTTTCTTCTTTAATGCTACTTCTCCTTGAACACCACAAATTGATCTATCTCGTTCAACCTCAATGTCAACAGCTCTACTAACAGCTCTACTACCACCATTATGGTTACCATCAAATGCAACCAAATCTATAACATTCTTTCTGAGTGCTAAATTATCCTTCAAAAGATTTCGTTCACTATCACGCAATTGACGCAGTAACTCAGTCGCACAGTCACACATTTTCCCATCTACCACTTGAAGAAATCATAACCACCGTCCTACAAACAAATCCCAATTCAGCCAAATTGAAATAATCCAAAATAAAAACAAAACAAATACTGAGATTTATGAAATCATCAAAATTGAGCTCAAGCTCAATTTGCAAATAAAAATTATTCACTTACCCGAAAATTTGAACAACCATAAAACCTCCTCCCCGAATTTAAATCGCTCCATAAAGTGTCTCTTGGAGCTAACTTATTGCAGTAACATTTTACTGCTAGTCAATCATAAGCATACTCCTTCCGTGATGAAGTAACAACATTTGCATATGACGATTTTTTCTTCGAACCATGTGTTACCCAACCTCTAGGCTGACTATTCGAACTATGTAAATCCATGATTTCAGGCGACAAGGAAGAAAAATAAAAATTTTCGGAAAGATTAAGGATTTCACGATTTGGTTCTAAAGGATTTCATGATTTCGTTCCTAATAGTTTTGGCACTGAAATTGCAATAATAAATCACAACTAACCATCTACAATTTTTAGAACAGTTTTATCAACAACACCGGGACCACTATCGCATAAAAAATTGACAAAACAAACCCTACATTATCGCACTAAAATTGCAATAGTAAATCACAAATAACCGACAAATCAAACGAAAAATGGAATTTATTTTCCCAACAAGCCAAATAAGAAAGCACCTGCCTTTCGATTTTGGGTTGCGGAAACTCTCACAATTGTTGAAGCTTTTTCGTTCCTAATAGTTTTAGGGATTCAAAGATTTGATTCGTAAAAATTTTAGGGATTTTAAGAAGATTTCGAAATGCTAACGATTTAGGTATTTCAAGATTGTTAGGGATTCAATGAAGATTTCGGAGGTTAGGGATTTAGGGAATCTCACGATTTGGGGATTTTAAAAATTGGAAAGATAGCTTCAAATTTGGGGGTTTGGGGATTTAGGGTTTTTTTTATGATTTTTAAATTTTTTTAAATTTTTTGCCACTTCATCAGTCAACATGAATGCCACGTAGACTAACTTTTTTGACCGGCTGTTGACTAACGACAACTGATGGTTACTGTTTCAATTGGGTTGATGTCTGAAAAATCCGTTACGTTAGAGGCCAATTTCAGAAAAAAAAGGTTAGTGGCATATATCCAAAAGCCCCCAAAGGTTGAAGGCTTTTTTTGCAATTCTGCCAAGAATAATAGTTAAGCAAGTTGAAATATCATTATAAAAATGCTAGTAAGCTTCAGTCAAGGCCACCGAAGCAAGACGATGAGCCACCTTATTAGCACTTCGACGTACCCAATGGAAGGGCACATTCTAAAATTGTTCCAACTGAGTTCGGCAATCATCAACTAAAATTTCGAGTGCTGAAAAATCTAGAATCAAATACTGTAAAGCAGTAAAAACCTCTAACAAATCCATCTCTACTACAACCTTATCAAAGTCTTTGACCTTAAGCCATGGCAAAGCTTATCGGGCTGAAACAATTTTTGCAATACATCGTCCAAACAGTCTAAAACGGTAGCCTAAGAACACTTTCAAAAAGTCACCATAATTATCTTGTACAACTGCGGCAAAACCAACAGATCAAGCAAACATATCCAAAGTCGCATCAATTTTGCACTTAACAAAGCCAAGTTCATTGAAAAGAGGAACGACATATTGTCAAATAGCACAGTTTCTATCATCAGCAACAGTGATCGAATTGAGAGCATTATAAGCAAATGCTCCTCCTTGAACATGTTGTAAACTATTTAGTATCACTTGAATAATAACAAAAACTATTAAAGTAAAAATAAAAGAAAATTGAACCAAATTGAAAAATAATAAGTTTCACAAATAATTGACTAAAATAATAGTCGTAACACCCCTAAATCGTCTTTTTTGCCGGAGTAAAGTTACAGGATATTACAACAATTAACAGTTTGATAATACATTATCACAATTCAAAATATTTATTTAATCATCAAAAATTAATAATCATTCATTATTCATAGTAAATACTAAAATGAGACTTAAATCAAGCATTCGGAACCCTAAAATCAGTTTAGAAACAAATGTGGACTAATCTGAAACAAAATAGAAAAATATAGCAAAAATCGAAAACAAATGTTACACAGTCGTGCCGCCAAGCCTTATGACAAAGCCTAGACCATATGGCTTAAAGACATGGTTGTGTGGCCAAACCATGTAACAACCTGAGTCCGTGTAACTTAGGGTCACATGATTGTGTCACCCAGTCGTGCTGCACAAAAAATCAAATCGTGCTTGATCGTATGCATCTAAAATAACTTCAAAACCAAGCCATTTCAACTACCATTCCTTAGGTTCCATACCAAACCATTTCCAAACATTTTTACCTATTCAAAACATATTAAAACATGTCAAAATATAGCAATTCACATTCAACCTATGTGCCTAACCAATATGCCCTCATTGGCACCACATTTCAGTATAAACAAAAAGCATCCAATACAAGTCATAATCAACATATTAACCTTATTCAGTCATCCAATAATGTCCGTCTAACATATGTTATAACCAACTATTTATACAAACCTTCTAATGCCAATTTGTCACCAATTGAATTTCACCAATTAACCTATCATGTATGTACCAAACCAACAATGCATTGTGTTTAAGAAAACATATGCCATAAATTACCAAACCAACCAAAATATCATTAAGGATTTACATAAATACACATATTTCATAATTCAAATGGCACAAAACATGACCAAATGATCACCAACATGCATATACCAAAGCCTTATTTACATGCAACTTATAACTAAACCAAAGTGAACAATTAGTTACCAATTAAGTTATCGGATAGTGTGATCTCCAAAAATAATCCAATCGACAACTTATATTCGACGATCTACAAGGAAGAAAATCCAAAACAAGATAAACTTGCTTAAAATGTAGTAAGTTCATATTGAACGCAAACTTTAACTTATGGTAAAGGACTTAACTTAACCTTTCACAGTAAAAATCATAACCAAGGTTATGAATTCATTTAATTGCCTATACATATCACAAGTTTCACCAGGTTAGTAAATTCACATATATGATGGCGTGTAACTTCTTCATGTCATAAAGCATATACAAGTAAACACATTTGATATACCATTCATCCATCATCTATTCATTTAACATTTAACATTTAACATTTCACATTTTCATTTTAAGTTTTCATTTCAAATGTCACTTTTTACATATTTATATCCATATAAACATTTCATATAAACACTTCATATAACTATTTCTATATATGTAGCACCCCAAACCTGGCCCAGACGTTATGACCGGATCCGACATGCCACATCGAAGTGTTCAAAACATTTTATATTGTTGATCCAGAAAAACTTACTTAGTGTTTTAAAAGATAATTTCATTATAGGTTAAAGTGAATGGAAGCTGTGCACCAGGTAGGAAACCGGAAAAGAGGTGGTGAGTCCATCGGACTGCTTAAGTACCAAGCTCCCTTCGGATCCAATCCTAGACATGCATACCGCCATTGCCACACTTTAATGTCATGGCCCCGTACCAAAATAAAGCCCATAGGCCCATAACAGAACAGAACAGATATTACATGTTTATGCAGAAACCCAACCATATCCAACCGTATACACCCCCGTACCAACCTTAAACCGTGTGGGGAGACAACTCGACCCATCCAACCGCTACACACCACAGAATTTGCAGCATGGCTGCCAGAACAGATAATGTGACAGAGTCACCAGATACAGATAATCGTGGCAGAGCCACCAGAACAGATATATGTGGCAGAGCCACCAGATCAGATATTTGTGGCATAGCCACCAGAACGCTTCCTCCATAATATAACCCATGTCCCCATGCAACAGATATATAATCATGGCATACATCATACAGAATCAGATCGTCATGCTTTTCAGTCAAAATTAACCCTAGGGGTATAACGGTAATTTTGCACCTAGGGGTACAACAGTAATTTTCCATACATAGGGGTATTATAGTAATTTAGCTACTTTTAGGGTTTTCATGCATATCCTAACTTTTTACGTACTATCAGAACACTTACCGCACATACTTACTGAATTGGGCCCGTTGGCCCATGAACCCGATCTTTGGCCCATTAAGCCCAAATTATCAAAATGTACGAAATCGCGCGTACTGCAGTTTATTACTTTAGATTACCAAATATACAAACCCAACTATTTTACGAGCATTCGCACACTCGCAAATTCCCAAAATACCGACTTTTCGGCATTTCGGCTTTTCGGCTTTTGCCAATCTAGTCTATGAGAGGATGTCAGTTACACACCTGTTTGCGACGATATGCTGACGAGATCCACACACGAACCGCCTACAATTGGATTACTAACACGTTAATCTAACTATTCAAATACAAACTACGTATTAACCCCTTACAATATTCGGCCAACCACACCTACAGATCATAGTAAGCTTATAAGAAATCAATAAGCAACTCATTAACAAATTTTTGTCAATGTTTACCACATAATCATAATTTCACTGCAAGCTGTCTTCCTGAGCAACAGTCACTAAATTATTTATAACTGGAGCTACGAAACTCCAAATCAAGTGCCGTTAATTTTCCCTAAAAATACACTCATATATCTTTTATCCATAAAATTTTCAGAATTTTTGGTATGGCCAATCAATACCAGATTTTTCTTAAAGTTTCCCATGTTTCACTGTTTGACTAATCTGACCACTCTTCATTACGAATCAAATTTCTCATTGTACAGAATTCAAAATATGTTCTTGTTTATTTCATTAGAAACTAGACTTAATAAGCTTTAATTACATAATTTATTCAGCTTCTAATTCATCTCCCACAATTTATGGTGATTTTCCAAAGTCACGTTACTGCTGCTGTCCCAAGCAGATTTATTACCAAATCACTCTTTCACACATACCTTGCATGCATGTTATTTAAACATGTATATCACCAATCAATCATCACATATCTATGATTTTACTTAAGTATAATCTCCATTTCATCATTTTAAAGCACAACATGTTAGTCGATTTTTCCCTTTAGCATCTAAGGCACATGCATGCTCATTTGTTTGGCTCAACTTCACCTATCTTCTATTTTTCATCAAAAGAACATGAAATAACAACCATTTCCTTCATTTTAATTCATGACTCACAACACAACTAAAAATCAAAATATACTTCAAGAGTTAAGGTAGAATCAAGAAGAACTCATGAACCTCAAAATAGAAGCAAGGTACCAAGAACTTACCTTGAATTTTCCTCCTCCTAATGACCGAATACTCAAGAGCTTTCTCCTCTCCTTTCTCTTCTCTAACTTTCAGCTATGATGAACAAAGATGGACAAAACTTTGTTCTTTTCACCCCTTTTTCTTTTAATAAAACTTCATATTTCATCCATTTAATTCTTTAATACAAAAGACATGAAATTCTTATCATGAAACATTTACCTAACCCATTATGATGAAACATTTACCTAACCCATTATCATGGAACATTTACCTAACCTATTATCATGGAACATTTACCTAACCTATTATCAATTTGTATCAATTTGTACCATAAATTATGGATATCAAGTGTACATTTTGTCTACAACAACATGATGCCTGGCCACTTCATGTAAAATGGGAGGTTTGTCATGCAAATCCTCCTATTTTGCACTCCTATTTATTTGGCCACTTCAATTTAGCCTATAGCATTTTCAAACATTTTCACATAGGTTCTATTTCATGATTTCACCCCCTTTTTGTTATGGAACAAAACTTAACTAAAATTGACAGATTCTATCTTAAGCTTGGGCTTTCTAGAGGCCCACTAACATAGTTAAACCTATGCCAACATTCACATGATTCCCGAAAATTGGGGCGTTACAATATAGCCAAATCATATAAACATTTCATATATTTATTTCCATACAATCAATTCACATAACCATTCCATATATCTATTTCCATATAATCAATTCATATAACCATTTTGTATATATGTTTAAATATAATCAATTCATATAACAATTTGAAATATTCATTTTTCCACCTGATAAACCAAAATGAAATAGCATTGGTTACATGGGAATAATGCTCACACAAGCTCTGACTGTAACTGTATATGCTCATACAAGTTATGGGTTGGAATGTTAAACTACAAGATGCTGCTCACACGAGTTGTGGAGAATCCGCAACAAATGCAGGACCTCAGCCATCGGTAGGGCATCCAAGACCAGCACCCGAAACGGTAAATAACCTTAATGACATGTCATTTGAATCCTAAGCATTCACGAGGTTCATATAAGGCGTGATTCACAATCATATCATATAAATGATTAAGCATTTATTTGTTACATGAATTCAACTATATATTTTCTCCATTTTCAATCATGACCCTCAATTATAATTTCATTTCAATTTGAACCATTCAAAGCTTTAAATTCATAGCACCATTAATTCAATCACAAGCATAGAAAAATTATATTATATTACGCAAACATCAATTAACTCAATTTATATGCTATACGAATTTATCTAAACTGATTCTACAGTAAACATGACTCTAGGGACTAATCAGTAATTTTTTCTTTTTTGCATTTGTCTATCGACTAATCATTTTCTTGATCTATATTTAATAATTTAATTCAATTATCCAATTCAAATACTTTTAAATATAAACTTGGCATAATTTACCCTTTGATCAACATTTTATACTTTTACCCTAAACTTTTACCTTTTATTCAATTTAGTCCACAAATCCGAAAGTTTCAAATTTATCACAATTTCACCGATTTCATGCTAGTCGAATTTTCCCTTATGTCATTACAACCCATAATTATTAAAATATTACAAGAATTTCATGCCAAGTTTATTATTTTATCAATTTAGTCCTTAAACTTAAAACTAATCAAAATCACTTTACAAAATAGTCCTACTTAACTATTAAGCTTAATAATCCATCATCAAACTTCAAAAACATCACAAATCCATCAATCTCATAATTCAAACATTCAACAGTTTTATTAATTAGTCTCAGGATTAACTAGATTAAGTTACAATGATCTCAAAACATAAAATTTATAATAAAAAAAAAGTGGCTTTAAAATTCATACCATACAAGGACTGATTTCTTCCAAAATTTTGAAGCTTTTTCCTCTCATTAAGAATGGCACTCAAACGGTGGAGGAAGATGAGAATGAACCATTCTCTTTCCATCCATTTTCGTTCTTTTAAATTACTTATTAATTATTTAATATTTTTTATTACAAATTTAACATGTTTTTATAATTAAAATCAGATGTTTAAACCATATAACTTTAGTACTAGAGTCTAATTACCTTGTTAATCCTTCGACGTTAACCATTTAAGCCATTTAAATAATAAAAATCAATGGCGATTAACTTTTATATCATTTATGATTTAGTCATTTTTCCTTAATTAACCTATCAAACATCAAAATTTTGGAACCAAAATTAAATACACCTATATAGTAACTCCACTTAACTTTAGGGACCTCATTTTTAAAAACCACTTAACTTTAGGGACAACCACTTGAACTTAGCTATTCATTCAATTTGCAAAAATTATTAAACCAAAATCCAATATAATATTATAATTGACTCGTAAATATTAAATAAAAATATTTACAAACTCACATGTCAAATTTGTGGTCACAAAACCATTATTTCTGACACCACTGGAAAAACGGGTTGTTACAATAGTCCTCGACAATAGCACCAAAAACCTGGAACAACGGAAATATGCAAGTGTACACAGTCGTATCAAGTAACAAAGTGAAAAGTATCAAGTATTGTCTCCATAGGGACTATTTAGGCAAAAATTCATGAATAAAGACTAGCAAATTGGTGGCAGAAAATAATATTTTTAAGAGTGAGATGAGATTAACTAAATTAATCACACTAATAAATACTTAAGTATGCAATTAAAATTATCATAGAAAATTTATGCGAATCTTAAGAGTTTATCACAATGGCATGCTTGTGTCAGAACGATCATCTTTCCTAGCCTAGAATTATTCAAACTACTAAAAGATGTTACGAGAATTCCATGGATAAATTGATCATATATTAACCCTAACTGAATTTAGTAAAATATTTAACTTATTACTAAACCGATTTCACATATTTCTATGTTCAACAAACACAAAATTTCATAAGCAAAACATATTACAGAGTTATGTAAGGTAATAATAGTTTTGGTATTATTACAAAATTAATCTCTACATAATTAAACATTACACCATACAAGTAGTTTGTCAATTAATTAAAACCTTGTTCAGATGAATTAATTAATTCATAAATCTCTTCACATTAAACATGCATAAGAAAATTAATAGTGATTTTACTTGCATGAATAAATTAATCAAAAGCACTAAATAACTTTTAACAGAATTGAAGAAAGCAATGTACAAAAATCAAATCATTCTAACACAAACGAATCTAAGCAATCATGATTATATTAGAAAGAAAAAACTTAGTTGAAATCATGTTTATGAATTAAACAAGAACAAAAATTAAAGGGGAAGAAGAAACTCTAGTCGGTTTTGAACGATCCTGAGGCATAAATTGTTTGCTCCCTCTTTGGATCTTCTATCTTGTCATCACAACTAAGCCAAGCATCCTCAGTATAGCTGAATTATGGTTGCTCTCAAGGCCTCACAAAACTATTTCTCAAGAGGAAGAAAAAGGGTATGGAAAAAAGAGAAAAAGAAGCTCAAATGGAGAGGAAATGAAGAGAGAAATGAAGAATGAATGGGATAATGTAATGAGGAGTGAGAGGGGTGGTATTCATACATGAAGAGAGTAGCTTCCATTTGCTAAAAATAGCAGTCAATACCCTCTTCCTATGGTCTGCCTTTGATAGTAGAGAGAGGGGTTGAGATGGTTTTGCCAAATTAGCTAGGTGCTTGAATGTGAAAGTTTAAGAAGTGAAGGGGTTGAAACGGGTAAGAGGAAAAAGTTTAAGATTGTTTTTCAATTGTTAAAATCAACTTAAAATAGCTAATTTGGGCAGCAACTTAGGTCGGCTCAGGTTGCTCTCTCTTGTGGATTAGTCCCCTTCAAGTTGAATTTTCTAAGCCCGTTTTCCTTACATAAAGCTATCTACTTAAATCACCATAATTGAGAACTGGGCCAATTGCATTGTAGAGGTTCAAAATCAATTTTTTTAGGCGTCCATGGTTGCTAATTAATCAGCTAAAACTTCGAAAATATCCTCACAATTAAATCTTCCCAAGGTGACTTCCAAGCTGATTTTGCTCTCATTGCGCAAAGTTGCTCAAAATTGACAGAATTACATAAATTTAATATCAAAATAACTAAAATTCAAGATGTGTGATGGGCGTCGAAACCACCAAAAATAATTCCTACAAAATAACTTTAAATAGTAGTAAAGGATGGTAGTAGGGTCGAATCAACAGGGATTGGATGTTATAACCAACTTCTGCATTTATCTTGTGGACAAAAAGTTCATCGTGTCGAAGGTCGTGACAAAGGTCGTGCCCACTACTCCAAACAGACCTGCAAAAAAATTAACAAATAAATCTGGGGGTTTTGAAAATGTTTAGAAACTAAATAATTGGAACAACATAAATAATTAATTAAATAAATTAGAAATTAAATTGGAAATTAAATTCAGATTTTGTAATCAAAGATAATAAGTCTTAGCCCTAGACTCGGTAGATTCCGGTTTAAGAATCGATCCTTGAAAATTGATCTTCTCCTCCAAATGATAAGCTGGTTTATAGCAGAGAAAAACGTCCTAACCACCAATTCTTCCTCTCGTAGCTGGTCCCTGTACGACCTGCAAACCAACCCTTACCGATTATCTAACCGAGATACACATGTTCTCGATTCAAGATTTCAGCAGCCTTGCTCTCTGAAGAACCCAACTCAAATCAACGGCCTCAACGCGTGGGTCGTTTAAACCCGATCACTTTTTCTTTGATTTGTTCTCGAAGATCCGAGTACAGCATGGCCGATTCGTTTCTCCAACTGTCAGCAAACACGACTCCAGCCTAACGTGCACTTTGACTTGAAATCGAATTTAACTTTAAAGGATGGTTTGTCTATCCCAATACTTAGGGAAAAAATGAATATCAATTGGAAGCATTTTAAGTACGAACTAGTATCTTACAGTCCCCGACCGGAAAGAACACCAACCTAAAGCTAAGATAGGATTTAGTGTAACATGGATTTAATCATGCTTGTAGGTTGTGGAAGGTGATTGGATTTGTATGAAAGGTGGTAGAAGTTAGGAAGGAAAAAAATACTTGGAAAGCAATTAGACCAATTTTGAAAGAACAAAAAAATGTAAATGGAACAACAAAATATTCACGCCCAAATTGAAAGAAAAAAAATAATTCTATTCAATTCTAAATTGAAATCAGAATGTAGAATTACATGTGTCTTTCCTAAGAACATTAAGACCCTATTTATATACATAGAATTTACTAATTTTAGCCTTAAATAATTTAACATAAAATTAAATAAATATAAAATAAAATAAAATAAGATTTTTTTTCTATTTTTGGCTTTTACAAAGTCAAAAACTCTGATGAGTCCTTAGCTTTCTCCATATTTTTTATTCGGCCTTATTTCATTAATTGTGTTTCAATTTGGTCCATTTCTGTTTATATTTGTCTCTTAGTGTTTCAATTACATCCCTAACAAGATTAAAACATAAAACATTAATTTAGTAGGGATCTATTCAGAAATAAACCGAATTAAACACAAAATATCATGCAAATTAACATGTTATTAGCTCATGCTTGTCCTCAAGCATGTTGTTTTTTCAAACATTAGAAAATATTCTACAATTTATTAAAAGTCGAGCCTCTTTTTCGCATCCATAATCAATGTAAACAACATAGGTAAAAATAAATAAATGCTCAGGATATATAGTTTAATCAACAAGTGTCATAAAATTGAAATATGTGAACTAAATCATTTCACTAAACTAAGTTTGAATCCAAAATTTGCAAGGCATTATTAATTAATTACGCATTAATAAAGATTTTTAGACACAGTCAAACCTTTTTATGCCAACTAGGATGACAACCCAAGTACTCTATCCCGGTTACTCAGTTCAAACAGTCTTTTTTTTCTTGAAGGCTCAGTTAATGGAATGTTTGCAACTTATCGATTTGTCACTCGAACCTTTTTACGCGAGATAAAATGACAACCCAAGCACCTTATCCCGGTTACTCAATTCGGTCACGTTTTCGAAACTTTCACTCATAACTTGAGCTTTTATTTATTTATATATGTACAAGCGAATATTTTTTTTCAAACAATCAATTTATATGAGAAATCTAGTTACATATATCAACCTAAAACACAAATGTCGACTAATCTAGATACCTCGAACACTTTAATTCAAAATTTTCCCAATTTTCCAAATTGACTAAGTAATGAGATTGAGGCTCAATGTCAGAATAAATTATCGAATAATTCTAGCATAAGATTGAACGTATGCAAAGGAGAGACATGCAGCAAAAAACATGCATATTTACTATTTACTTACTATTCAACCCCCTACTTAATTTATGCTTGTCCTCAAGCATGTTTAATATGCAATAAAGTTCAGTAACTCAAGCAACAAGCAAAGAGAAAGGTTAAAAATACTCCCCATGTGTTTCTAATGATGTTGTCGGCGTTGGGAAATAATATTTAGCATTTAACACGGTGTGCCCACGCCATCATCAGCATCTAATTTTGGGAAATTTGATAACCTCCATTACGTACATGAAAATAGCACATTAACCTGATTAAATAATAATTTGGTTATTATTCATTTTATTTTTAATCCAAATTAAACTGAAATTTAAAAAAAATCAATAAATTAAAAATATATTTGGGTTGCCTCCTAAAAAGCACTTTTGTTTAACGTCGTTAGCTCGACGACCATAAATGTTATCCATTTGGCTAATTGAGAATTAATTTTTCCATCTTGTACACTTGGATGTTCTTGCAGAAAAGTTTCGACCTTTACCCACTATCTTTGAAGCCTTACCCAGATTCCCCTATTACTAGTGGATTGAGGTGTCTTTGAGCTTCTCCGTTCAATTTTGCATTTTTCTCTATCGGAATCCTTGTACGTTCTAGAAATGATTTCAGATCTAATTTTGAGGCTTTCATGACAGCTTCACGTATTGGTTTTTGGATTATCGATAACTCCTATTGCTTAACATCGAGATTTACATTCCTGTAAGGATGATTTGTAACTTATCATTGGGATGTCCCACATTATCATAAACATTAAACCTAACCACTTCACTGTCAAATTCCATGGTGAGTGTTCCACTCCAAACATCAATTTTCGTTCGTACAGTACTCAAGAATGTCTCCCAAGAAGTATCTTAGACAAATTGGCCAAGTTGTCATCCTCTATGTTGATAATGTAAAAGTTTGCAGGAAATATTAGCTCGTTTACCTTAACAAGAATGTCCTCTAGCACTCCTTCTGGATGCACTACAGATCTATCTGCAAGCTAAATAATTACACCTGTTTCCTTCAAAGGACTCGTATTAAGTAGTTTATAAATTAACAAAGGCACAACATTAATTGATGCGCCTAAGTCACACATGGTTTTTTAATATCGACACTACCTATTTTGCAAGATATAGAAAACATACATTGGTCCTTACATTTAGGTGGTATTTTTCTTTGTAAAACGACAGAGACATTTTCTCCAACACTCACATTTTCATTGCCCAAGAGCTTCCTCTTACTTGTGCATAATTCTTTTAAGAATTTTACATACAGTGGAATTTGTTTAATCGCATCAAGATGAGGTATGTTGATTTCTACCTTTCGAATGTTGTCAAAGATCTCCTTCTTTTCTCGCTTCTTACATTGGACTAGTCTTCTAGGAAACAAAGGTGGTATTGCAAATAATTTTTGTGGTGTTGACTCTACTGGAGCCTCTATGTCAAGTTTCTTCTTATCTCGACTGGCGTTGTGGGCACGACTCGCGCCAGGTACGAAATCCAAAACCTTCCTACTCCTCAACGTCATAGCACTTATATTGTGTTGAGGGTTTGGCTCAATTTGAGATGACAGCTTAACTTGGGACTCCAAACAGCTAACCGTGAGCGCGAGTTTGCTCACTTGCTTATCCAATTCCTGTAAATGTATGTTAATTTTTTGTTGAAATTTCTCAGTACTATTGGCTAGTCTTTCCACTATGCCTTCCAAAGATGACTTTGGGGGTGGTAACTTTGATTCTAAGGCGACCTTTGTTGGTACGGTTGATTGAACTGAGGGTTTGACCCATAACTTAGATTTAGGTGATCTTTCACCCATATTATACAAGTTCAAGTAGGGGTCATATCGCCTTTAGGCCAGTCCTGGAAAGTTATCGACAACATTTGCTTGTTCTGTCAAATCCTTATGTAAAATTGGACATGAGTCCGTTGGATGGTCTGGCTTAGCACAAATTCCACACAACCGTGCTGGGCTCTCATTTTATCTGTACGCAAAGTTTGAACAACGTTAGTTAGCTTATCGATTTTATCTTTTAAAGATAAAGATTTTAACCCATGAACCCGTTTTATGGGTGTTGTAGCCGGTCGGAATTGTTGAGAGTTAGCAGCTATGGTTGAGATCAACTCTCTAGCTCTTTGAGGCGTCATATTAACAAGTGCCCCTCCACTTGCGGCATCTATCATTTTCATTTCCATCGGAAGCAATCCCTCATAGAAATACTGCAAGAGTGACTGTTCAGTCAGTCCATGTTGTTGGCAACTTGCACACAATTTTTGTATCGTTCCCAGTAATCGTAGAGCGATTCAGTCTCTTTTTAACAAATTTCCATGATATCTCTCCTTAGTTCGACCACTCGAGCTGCAGGGAAGAGCCTGTCAAGAAACAAACGAGACATGTCAGACCATGTGTTGACAGATCTCGGAGGCAAATAAAATAGTCACTCTCTAGCAGAGTCGGCTAGTGAGAAAGGAAAAGCACGAAGTTTGATTTAGTCTTCGGTTACTCCCTGAGGCTTCATGCTTGTGCACACCATATGGAATTCCTTAAGGTGGATGTGTGAATTTTTGTTTTGTAGTCCACGGAAGGTGGATAGTAAATGAATCAAACTCAGCTTTAACTCGAACGACGTTCCTCCCGCCGGATAGGTTATACATAAGGGTTGTTGTTCAATCGGTGCCACAGCGAGTTGGCGTATTGTCTGTTCGGCCATCTTGTTTAGTTCGTCGAACGAGAAAATTTCCTCGGTGTATGATATGGTTTCGAATTCGGGATTTGGCCATTTGCCACGTCGTATGGCTTCTCTTTGTAGTTGTCGGGCCAATTTTTCAATTTCTGGTTCAAACTCTATAGTTCTCGATTCTGATCTGGTCATAAGGTAAACAAACAAAAATTAGAGAAAATATCTCTAATCCCCGACAACAACGCCAAAATTTGATGGGTGTCGAAACCACAAAAAATAATTCCTACAAAATAACTCTAAATAGTATTAAAAAGTGGTAGTAGGGTCAAGTCCACAGAATTAGATGTTATAATCAACTTCTGCGTTTATCTTGTGAACAAAAAGTTTGTCGTGTCGAAGGTCATGACAAAGGTTGTACCCAAGACTCCAAACGGACCTGCAAAAAAATTAACAGATAAATCTGGTGGTTTTGAAAATGTTTAGAAACTAAATAATTTGAAAAACGTAAATAAATAATTAAATAAATTAGAAATTGAATTGGAAATTAAATTTGGAATTTCTTATCAAAGATAACAAGCCTTAGCCCTAGACTCAGTAGATTCTAGTTTTAGAATCGATCCTTGAAAATTGATCTTCTCCTTCAAACGATAAGCTGGTAACAGCATTTAAGAACGCCCTAACCACTAATTCTACCTATTGTAGCTGGTCCCGGTACGACCTGCAAATTAACCTTGCCGGAAACAAATATGTCATGGTTGCAGGAGTCTATACATCGCATATAGGCTTAGGCTTTAAGTTAAGGGCATCGTGGTATAATCGTCGAGGTACCGCAGGACCTAAGAGATCGAATGGAAGGGTACATAGACAAGTAAATCCCTTATGACACTCCTTTAATTTAAGAGGATTCAGCATTCGAGGGGAAGTAGACTACTCAAGAATTTCACATTTCATTTATGTCCTAATTTTGAATTGAATAAAGAATTAAGAAAATCTAAATCAATAAAAGAAGAATCAATCAATGAAATGTTTCTTGGAACTTGAGTAAAGAGTAGACCTTTTTGGGGGGGTTCTAGAATTTGAAAGCGAGAACTCCTTTACTTTATCTTTATTATCTAACCGAGATACACGTGTTCCCAGTTCAAGATTCCGGCAGCCTTATGCTCTGAAGAACCCAACTCAAATCAACAACCTCAACCACGTGGGTCATTTAAACCCGATCACTTCTTCCTTGATTTGTTCTCGAAGATCCGAATACAGCATGGTCGACTCGTTTCTCCAACCGTCAGCAAACACGACTCCAGCCCAACGTGCACTTTGACTTGAAATCGAGTTTAACTTTAAAGGATGAAAGAAAAAAGAAAATAATTCTATTCAATTCCAAATTGAAATCAGAATGTAAAATCAGATGTGTCATTTCTAAGAACATTAAGGCCCTATTTATATACATAGAATTTACTAATTTTAGCCTTAACTAATTTAACATAAAATTAAATAAATAAATAATAAAATAAGATTTTCCTCTAGTTTTGGATTTTACAAAGTCAAAAACTCTGATGAGTCCTTCGCTTTCTCCACATTTTTTATTCGGCCTCATTTCATTAATTGTGTTTCAATTTGGTCCTTTTCTGTTTGTATTTGTCTCTTAGTGTCTCAATTGCGTCCTTGACAAGATTAAAACATAAAATCACTAATTTAGCATGGATCAATTTAGAAATAAACCGAATTAAACATAAAATGTCATGCAAATTAACATGTTATCAATGTGTCTTAAATCATGTTCAATTTAATTATTTTATAATGAAAGCACAAAATTAGATAGAAAATACTTGAAATTTGCATGAATTAATGTTCAGAAGGTGCTAAATAAGTCTATATATTTCAGTATTTCCAATAATACTCACAAAGTGTCATCCAACCTTGATTAAATCAAGTCTTTCCAAAACAAAGGCCTCAGTACCCCTACAATGTTGGCACACATAGTGCATCAAGCAATCATACTAGCACATATAGTACATCATCGGATAAATCGAAACAAATATATTGACACAAATAGTGTATCATAGGATAAACTAAAGCAAAAATACTAGCACATGTAGTGCATCATTAGCTAAACCGAAGTATATACCTGTACAATTAATAGGGTAACCAATTTCCAATTTCATCACATAGTTCAGTTCACGTTCCATCATTTTCAATTCACCATTCCAATACAACATATAACATGTTTCAACTCAATTTCATCTAGGTACCACATATCAATTAAATCATACTACTTTTTATTTTATTCAATTTAGTTTTCTATCTCGATAGACCATATCAATCAGCACAATTTAACTCATACAAGTATTATATACTCACCTCATTACTAATTTAAGCAATTTAACATGAATATGCAATAATTAGATTTATCTCGGATGATAGAATTACAAACCGAATGCTCGCCTTTCCTTTCCTTCTCGACAACTCGACGTAATCTTTAACTATGAGTAATAATTCAACAATGAAAAAATATCAAATTCCATATCAAATCACATTTAAATACAAAGTCATACATATTTTTCAATTTATTCAATTTAGTCTCTAAACCTGAGAAAATCATAACTTTCGATCTAGAACTTCGGATTAAAATTCGTTTTCACATATACTCAATAGTGACATCCTACTTTCCATTATTTACCAAAATTTTATAATAGTTTTATATTTTATTAATTTTGGTCCCTAATATACGAAACCAACAATTTAGCCCTTTTCATAAACTAAGCTTATTTCTATCAATTTCACACCTAATTGTTCAAGAAATAAACAATGGAAACTTTCTAAAATGTTAACAATTTCACAAATTAGTACATGGCCTAGCTAAATTAAGCTCTCATGACCCTATATTCATAAAAATTACAAGAAAAATGATTTAATTTTCCTTAACTATTGATGGATGAATATAAAGACATGAAAATGACTTCCTTCCTTAGGTTTCTTTTTAGACGGTAAGAAATGAGAATGAGTAAGATAACACTTTCATCTCCACTAACTTAAGTTTATATACCTTAATTATAAATTAATTAGTCTAACTTAATTAGCGTGTTAATAATATTAATTAGTATTTTACTTAAACTAACTGGCCAACATCATCAATGTCCACTACCTTATAATAGTAATTGGTTTACTTATCATTTTAGACCTTTTGGCTAATTGTTATTTAAGTCCCCAAGCCTTTTGACAATTAAAACTCTATAATGATTGAACTTTTACAATTTAATCTCTGAGACTTAATTAACTATTAATTCGACAAAATTATTTGATTAATTATTAATATATTTTTATATTAACTTCATAAATATTCGTATTTAACATTTACGGACTCGATCTTTTAGAAATAATGTCTCGAAACTGCAATTTTTGACACTACTAAAAATTGGATCGTTACAGAAATAGTGTCTAAGAGTTGAGAAGAGGAAGGGAAGGTTTGGATTGGGATTATTTATATTATTTCAAATAAATAATTATTATAAATTTGCGTTCAAGGAGAAAAGTAAAGAATTTAGGATTTCAAATAAATTTATTATAACATTCTTATAATTTTTACAAATATTATAAAATTTTTATACATTTTTAATTTTTTACCATTTTTATATTTTTTTAACAATTTTTTTTAATTCTTGTTCCTTTTTGGAAATTTTTTAGAATTAGGATTAAATTGATAGAATGTGTATATATTGAAGGTTAAATTTATTATTAGACTAATAAAAAAGCCCATATTAAACTTTTGTTACTGACTTAATAATAAAGTGGTTAAAAAATAAAATTTTGAAAAATTTAATGACTAAATTAAAATAAAAATTATAATTGAATAATCAAAACAAAAATGGAATATTTATATAGTTTACCCAATAATTAATACATGACATTTTATGGAACCCATGTAATTAACCTAAAAACTATATAGAGAATAAAGAAAATATCAAAGATCATTTGTGGTAACTCTTTAGAATTTGAGTTTCTTTAATACCGTGTATATCTCATTCAAATTAAAATACTGTAATTTATATAAAAATAATTGAATATCTATACTGTTATTTAAGTGTGTGATTGATAATAATTTGGTCAATGAAATTATTAAAATAATCTTACATATTTTAAATAACTTATTTTATTATGAATGTACTTTTGTCTTTTCACTATTTAAATAAATTATACAAAGATTACAAATATTAATATTTGAATCCATGCCATCAATATCTATAAGGTAAACTACACCCAAGGTCATTAAATTATTAGTAAGTTTGCTTTTTGGTCACTCAACTATTCTTTAAGTTTTCATTTAAGTCCTTGAACTATTTGAGAGTTTTTATTTAAGTCATTGGGTTTTTCTTTTTAAAGTCTATCTAGTGAGCTCCAAGCTATGGTTGTTTGGATTTAGATTTGCACATTCATGACGTTCAAAGTTGATTCATAAAAAAAAAATGAACTTTAGAAGAAAAAGGGAATGAAAGCTTTCCATTGGTGCAGGTGGTGCAAATAAAAAAAAAGTCATACAACAACAGTTTTAACAACCCAACTATTTAAATGAAAACTTTTTAAATAGTTCAATGACCATTTTTGTCACTTTTTGAAGTTGAGTGACCAAAATGTAAACTTACTAATAGTTTAGTGACCTTAGATGTAATTTACCAATATCTATGAAATCTTTTATTTTTTACCGTTTCAACCACAATTTTATCTTAATATCTTTATACATTTCAAATTTGTTACACAAATTGTTTCACCTATATTATTTGTATATATTGATAATGTCATTACTTGAGTTGGTGTCACAAGTTAACTCAATATCAACTCAAGCAAAATAAATATTATAATAAATAATTGCAATGCATTTAATATTCTTAATCTGATGTATTTACTTATTTACATTTCTTTTTACTCAAAAGTTAAATTATTTTTTATTTTAATTTCGTACGTATTGCATATGTATTTTTTTTAGGTCAAAATTTTTCATTAAGGAAAAAAATGAAATAAGATGCACAAAAACAAGTAGGAAAGGTAAACTAAAACCAAATCATTATTAGGCTTATTCTATACACCCGAGCCTAAAGCCCCTCCATAACAGGATTATGCGCACCCTCTGTAAAACATGGAAAACACATGCTGGAATAGAAACATAAACAGATGGATTCGCATCAGATAAGGCTGCTCGTGCAAGCTTATGAGCGACCTTGTTGGCAGATATTGTCGAACCCATCAAAATGTGAGATTTTGAAATTGTGTCTACAACACGCGATAATCTTCCAAAAGCAACTGAACTATTTTAAACTTGTTTTGTTATTTTTAACACACTTAATTGCTAAGTAGTTATTTCCACGCACATGCGTTAAAACCTTTAGTATTAATAATAATTATATAAGTGATAAAATCTTGACGTAGGCCATGAATTAAGGGAAAAAATGTCTAGCTGTATGTATGAGAATAATAGCGGGCAGCAGATTATTCTACCATGTAAAGTTTTAACTAACTTCCTATTCCTCTACTGACTCTGAGAGATAAAAGGCTGCAAATATGTCTATTTTTTTGGTCATTTATTTTCTGCTATTCACTTGATTCCTTCTACCTTCAATTATCATTTCTTCATTTTCATTTCCCTTTTTATCCCAAACAAAATCTTCCCCTGACATGCTTTGATTTTTGCATTTTTTGGTTCTTAAATTCTTTTTCCTTTTTGCATGTCATTATCTGAATAGCGTTTTTAATGCAAAGTTTCAGAGTTTCTGTTTTTGCATGATTGATTTTCTTATTATTGGAACAAAAATGGCAGTAGAACTTTGCTCAGACAATTGTGGCATCAGTCCAAGGATTTCATTTTCTCTTAATCTTTGTCATTTCGATGATGTCCCTGTTGAACAACGCCCTTTCCGTTCTAAGCCTTCTTCCTTGAATTCAAGCGTTGATTTTGATTTCGGCGTTGGTGAAACCTTCGAACAAGAAGCCCCCTCCGCCGATGAACTTTTCTCCGACGGTAAAATCCTTCCCACTGACATCAAGAAGAGCAACCCCTCTAAACAAATTGACCACTCTTCTTCACCACCACCGCCGCCATTGCCACCTCAGAAAGCAGCAGAAAGCTCGAAAGAAGAAGAGAAGCAAAGTTCAAAGCCAACTTCATTTTGGGGTTTCAAAAGGAGTAGTAGCTTCAGCTGTGGGAGTGGTTATGGCAGAAGCTTATGTCCTTTACCACTTTTGTCAAGAAGCAATTCAACTGGTTCTACACCAAATGCTAAACACCCTTCGCCAAATAACCCTAAACACATCCATTCACATAAACATGCTGCTGCTAATTCTATTACTAATCCATCTTTCAAGTCTTCCACAAGTTATCATCAAAAGCCTCCACTGAAGAAGACTGCTTATAAGCCTTATTACGGTAATGGTGTTCATCCTGTTCTCAATGTTCCTTCTGGTAATTTGTTCGGTTTAGGTTCGATCTTCTTCAATGGCAACAAAGCTAAGAACAGCTGCAAGAGGAAATGATATGATCCATACATGGATTTGATCCTTGTTAATTACCCATTTGAGAGAAAAAATGCAAATAGAGATTGGGGTTAAGAAGACAACAAAAGAAAATGGAAATGTCAATGGGGGGGGGGAGCGGGGACCAGGGGGTGGAAAGATATAATTCATGGAACCTGCTTTGGGAAAACAAAATGACAGGTACCACTGCTTTCATGGTTGTCACATGTTGGTTTTTTTTTTCTATAATTTCCTTTTTCCCATTAACTTTTTTCCATGATGTGTTTCTCAAGATTATTAGACCTCATTTTGTTTCTCTTTAGAGCAAGTGCAAGTTTGTTGGTGACTGCTATCCTGGAAATGCTTCTTGATTTTGGGTATATATATATTTACTTACTGCTGGATAATAATGTAACTCATATGTTTTACTTATAATTTCCAATTAATTTTAGATAAGGTGTTCGATAGTTTATTATGTGAATTAAGATTTGTTTGTAATGTATGCTTTTTCAGACATCAATAGTTATGTTTTAATTCATCAGTTGGTATATATAAAAAATATATAATTGAGCATCTGTGTTGGCAAGCCAAATCATTGATCAATGGTTGGTTCTCTTGAAACTCTTTTTTAAATGTTGTGTAAATAATTTACTTGTAAGAAGCCAAAAGACATAATCAAAGATACACCTAAGCTTGCCTTTGGTTAGATGGCAGCACTCGCATTACTTTTTAATTGCCTTTCGTCACCTTATCATATTCCATATGCTTAAGTAAAAATAAAATGAAATAAAAATTGAAGATATATGGGAAAAAGAAAAACACCACCACAAATCCAAGAGAAAAAGAAATAGAAAAACAGAGAATCAGTTTATAGAGCCGCACTGGAATTTAAAAAAAATAATTATCAACGGGTTTACGAAGTCATCACGTCTTTCTTTCTTTTTTTAATTAAAATTTATTTTTAAAATATAATTTTAAAACATTTGAATTTTTTTTAATTCCGATTATGATTTTTTTATTACACAGTATACAAAATAATTATCATAGACTATATATTAATTATAAATTGGGCTTCCATAATGAACTTTATTCAAGTCCAATTAGTTAGGCCAAAAATGTCCAAATAGCATAACCCAAAAACTAAAAGTACTATATAAGTTTGAGCTTTGAGATATCATCTCAAATATTAATTAATTTTCAAATCATATAAAAAATATTGAAAATAGTTTAAAATAAAGAAAAGAAAAGAAAAACAAAAAATGGTGTGTCCACGTCATCTCCAACGCATTGCAAATCTAATCCAAAATCAACGTTTTCATTTTATAAACACAAAACAGTCCCTCCGCCATTTTCATTTTCCTTATTTTTTAATAAAATAATAATATTTACTCATTTTCTGGATCGAATCTCCACGTTTTTTATTTGAGTATAATTTACTTCACAATCAATTTATTCATCACATTTTGAATTTGATTAGATATGAAATAATTTAAATTTGGTTTCTTTTGCTATTTAATATGCTTTGGTTTGTTTTGACCAATACTAAATTATATACATGCATCATAAATCATTTTTATAAATTTATTTAAAATAATATTTATTGAATATAATTAATAATTTTAACATTTATTTATATTTACAAGTATATAATATTTTTATTGAAAATTTATAATATAATATAAGCCAAAACAAATACATAAACTTTAGTTTTCCCTTTTACCGAAATAAACATAAATTCTAAATGAGATGAAATATGATAACAGATTATATTTTAAGAGTTAGATTACGTCAGATAATTAAAATCAATTTATAAAGGAAAAAAATTATAATTTACTATTTGAATAGAATAATTACATACTTTGGTCCACTCAGTTGATAAACTTAAAACAACGCAAATCTTTGTCATTATTATATTAATAATGGGTCATTTGGCTTACCAAGTTTGTACAGAAAATGAAATTACAAGAGGATAATTCATTCATAGATTGATATCTCCACCAAGTTTGTTCTTTTGTTGCTAAGCTTTTACTGAGCATAACAGACAGTAACTCCATTGCTGCTCTCTCTCAACAGATTTTCCGAGGCTGTTGTCGTCTTCCAAACAGAACTCAGAATCTGATTCGTCCTCTCACTCACTCTCAGCTCCGCCTTCGGATTTGGTAAATCCATCTCTCACTTCTCACTCACTGATTCCGCTTTCCAAATGCGCTTCCGTTTTTATCCTTTTTAATTTTTAATTTTTTTTACTTTTATGATTGGTCGGTTACTTATTTATTTTGTGAATCAGGTAATTCAGGATGCAGGCGTCGTCGCATTTAGTCAGAGGGAATTTCGGCATTGAGATTTCAAAACGGAGAGTATTCCCTTGCTTTGGTGAAGTTAGGCAACGGAGTTTAACTTTGAATCGCAATTTTTGCATCCGAAGTGGTTCCACCTGCAGCGGTTTAAGATCAGGTGACGTTTCGATGGGAGCAGGACTTGTACGTGCCAAAAATGGTATCGAAACTGCCGTTCGCTCTTCGGTCAAATCTCGATCGATCAAAGCTCAAGCCTCTGGTCTCTTTCTCTTTCTCGTTTTCGTTTTCCTTTCACTTTTAAGCTGTGTGTCGTGGTTGAATCTGTTTATTGAATTTATGTTGAATTTTTAGGTGAGGAAAATTGCTTAATGAAAGAATTGCATGTTAGTGAAATCGATTTTTTGTTTGGCTAGTGATACAGAATGGCTTGATTTGTTGCTGTTGTTAATTATCTGCTGCTCTTTTCTTTTCTTTTTTTTCCTTTAACAAAAAGTTATTAATCAAATGTTTCATAATTTTTATTGTATGGTAAAACTTTGGAGGCATTGGATTGATATGTCAATTGTGGACATGATACACGAAAACGGTAAATATAAGAAAATGGAACATGAAAAAAAAAAACATGAATTCGACAAGGATAAGGAGCATCTCATATGTAACTCATATTAGTATCATATTTATATAATTCAAATACGTCCATGAAATTGAAAAAAAGAAGAAGAAGAAGAACAATATGTGTATATGAATTGTTAAATCTACATCGGGAATTATAAGGAGCATCACGTAAAGGAATGAATCATTAGGTGCTGTTTTGTTGTTAACTGTGCTGCCTGCTTATTTGCTTCTAGGAAAATCAAAGTAAAAGCACGTCGTAAAAGTAAAATTGTTTATTTAATTAAAACTAAATGTGACGCATTCTAATTATTATTCTTTATGCAAGAAAACTAATGTATTTTGGTGTTTAAAAGGTTAACGTTTTACTTTGGTTATTTAGGAATAGTACTTGATTTTGTATCCAAATTCCAAGCTTCCTTTTTTTTTCTTTTTTTTTTGTTTCTAGAAACAAATAGGTGCAAGAACAAATAAGCAATGGATCCTTATTATTAAATTTTTCTAAGTGCTAGAGCAAATTGTAAACATTTGTTTCATGAGGTTGCTGGTGGGCTTTATATCTTCTATAGCAGCATTGCGATGGTGAATTGGATGAACTTACTTTATTCTTGCTGAAATGATTTGCTAAATCTTTTTGTGTCAGTTTAAGTTGAAAAGCACATGTTTTAATACTAAAATTTATTAACTTGCTAAGTTGTGATGGATGTATGCTTATGAGATGCTTCCTACTATATGGGACACTGATGTGTTAGTGGGTTAGCTTGTTGGAAGAAGGCATTCTTCCTATTCAGACATGCACTGGCCTGTGCATGGATCATTTGCTAAGCATCCGAGTTTTGTAACCATTGCAAAATAAGTTAGTCTTTCTAACCTGCTTTTTTATCCTTATAAATGGCAATTGAAATTATATTGCAGGTGGAGACATTGAGGATTTGACACCGATCAACCCTCAGGCGAAATCTTCTGGGGCAGTTCTGCCATTTGTTGGTGTTGCGTGTTTGGGAGCTATGTTATTTGGTTACCATCTAGGGTATATATCCCAGTTCAACTCAGGAGGAACATGCTCTTGTTTCCTGGTTCTAAACTTGTTGATTTAGTGATTTTAGCATTTCAATTATATACTTAGGTGATTTGTGATTTAGAAACAGATAACCATACTTTACCAATAACAAAGCTTGAGAGAGGTTCTCTGTGGTTCATATATGTAGAGTTCTGAAAATATAAAGCACATGCAACAAGGGATGGTGGTGAATATTTCCAATATTTTGGAAATATTCAAACTATATGACTCCCCCCATTTATTATATTCTAGAAAAAGAAATTTCTTGCGGAAATTTATGCAAAGAATTCTGGATTAATATCTTGGCAGTTGCTTGCCATATTTTTTGTCACATGGCTTATTTGTTTGCTTGGCTTTTGATTTTTCTACATGCTTCTAATTTCTCTCTCTCCTTCTATTTCTTTTTTCTTTATTCAGGGTGGTAAATGGTGCTCTTGAGTATCTATCTAAGGATCTGGGAATTGCTGAAAATACTGTCATGCAAGGCATGTATTGTGATCTTCTAGTTAATATGCAAATTAAATTTCTACTTCTGTTTTTTCATTCTCTCCCCCCCCCCCTCTCTCTCCCCCTTGTTTGTTCCTAGAATATTTGAAATACCAACTAGCCAACTTATTATTATGTTATGGTAATTTGAGTAGGGTGGATTGTCAGCACACTCCTTGCTGGTGCCACTGTTGGTTCATTTACTGGGGGAACATTGGCAGACAAATTTGGCAGGACAAGGACTTTTCAATTAGATGCTATTCCACTTATCATTGGAGCATTTCTCACGTCTGTGTCATTTCATTTCCTAATAGCTTTCAACTGTCAGAAGTTTGTTGAAAACTAATGCTTTAAAATGCCTTAATTGATCTTAGTGCTACAGCTCAGACAGTCCAGACTATGATAATTGGCCGCTTTCTGGCTGGTATTGGTATTGGCATATCATCTGCTATAGTTCCTCTTTACATATCTGAGGTAAAATTTTCTGATCTTATTATTTGCTCTAGTTGTCTAGTTTCTGGAACCTTCTGCTGACATTCTTTCAATTGGTCAGATCTCGCCAACTGAAATCCGTGGTGCACTTGGATCTATAAATCAACTTTTTATATGTATTGGGATTCTTGCAGCATTAGTGGCTGGATTACCTTTAGCAGGAAACCCACTGTGGTATGTTATCTTAGCACTCTTATACTTGTATCACATGGATCATTTGCTACAAACATGGCATTTGGATTGACCCTCAAAGTGGTTTCATCTGGCGGTTTGTCTTCTTCAGCAATTAAGCCATTGAGTTTCTCTTTTGAATGGGGACTGCCACCACTCTTGGCTTTTCAAAAAAAGAGCACTCATAGGAATGGTGTTAATTCCCATGTTCTTTTTTAGTCCCAATAGGTTGCTTGCAATAGCTCCCCTTTCTTTCATACCCAAATTCAACTGTCTAAGTTGGGAATCCACCATTGATTGGGGAATTTGCTACCTAAAATTGCGTTCTAACAATTTGTCTGGAAATTACTGAGCATGCATTCAATCATGCACCTAAAGAGTTTCACCCTTCTAACCTTTGACAAGAGTCTTAGGTAGAAATTTCTGAAATTTGAGCTTCAATTTGGTATAAAAGTAGTGATTCTTAAAATTCTTTCTGTTTTTAGTAGCTATATCTGATAATAAATTTCCCCTTACTAGTATTAAAGACCTTTCTTCCTCTCATTGGCACCTGGTCATGGTTGATTTTATCCCTTTTCTTCTATATTTTTAATTTCCTTTTTCCCCTGCTAAAAGAGCTTGGTGCAAATCTTATCTTCCCCAAAAAAGTTGTACTAAATAAATAAAAGTAAGAAAAAAGCTCCATCTGACCAGTCGTAATAGCTAATTATTTTGGTATGCTTTCTGATCAATATTTATTTTTTGGATCCTTTTCTTTTGTATGGAGATTGAGTGAATAGGTCAGGTAAATGCCTTGATCATTATACATAATATAATGTCGTGCATGATGTGCCAAAATGTTGTTAAGAATTAAGATTTATTTTGCAAGTAAATTTTTGTTTCTGCTTAAGCATTTCCATTGCACTATCTTTTTCTGCCTTATTTATGCATTTTCCTATTTAGGTGGAGAACAATGTTTGGTATTGCTATTGTCCCTGCTATTTTATTGGCTGTAGGAATGGCTTTTTCCCCAGAAAGTCCTCGGTGGCTGTTTCAGGTTTCTTAATGGACTACTTGGTCGCTCTATTTTGTATTTCCGTTCATCTCACTTAGATATATATTTTATACACATAATGACTATTTATTGATTAAAGACAAATTTTGCAGCAAGGGAAAATTCCTGAAGCTGAAAAAGCTATAAGAACATTATATGGGAAGGAAAGAGTTGCTGAAATTATGTATGAGTTAAGAACTGCAGGTCAGGGCTCTACAGAACAAGAAGCAGGATGGTTTGATCTATTTAGTAGCCGTTACTGGAAAGGTATACCCGAATTTTGAAAGGTACCATAGGTGGACATGGTGTATTTTATACCGTGCTATAAGGCTTATTGATAAAAATTATGCTACTGGACAATATTAAGAAAGATCAGATGGTATACAAAAGATCCGTTAAATTCTTGTATTGCTTTGTCAAACTTTTGTACCATGTAGGAGTTGAACTTGAAGGTTCAATATTATCAAAATGACAAAATATGCTTTCAATTAGTATTCTCTTTTTGTTTTGAAGAACAGTGGTTGCACTAGCTTATCTAGTGTTTCTTGATTACAAAATAAAGACACAAATACTTAATGTGTGAGGCTTAGGTTTTGTTTTAACCATTAGTTGCCCTTTTCCTTGCAGTATTTTATTTTTGTCTTGATGTGTTGATATAACTCCTTTTGTTTAAACTTGACTTCTTCCTAGTTCTAACCAATATAGCCCATGATTCTTCTGATTTCTGGATCACTACTCACATGGGTAAAACTGATTATCCTGAGAACCAGACCTTCAAGTATTTTAATTCTTTCTAATGTATAATGGTAATGCCCTTTCTTGACTTTTGTCCTGCTGCAGTTGTGAGTGTTGGAGCTGCACTTTTCTTATTCCAGCAGTTAGCTGGGATCAATGCTGTAGTATACTATTCTACAGCTGTGTTTCGTAGTGCTGGAATTGCATCTGATGTTGCAGCAAGTGCTCTCGTTGGGGCATCAAATGTCATTGGTTAGTATTTAATTATTTCCCAAAAATATAAATTCTTGGGGAAAATAAAAAAGTTAACATAGGATACTTAACATCCCTCGCTTCTGATATGCTTTTCAGGCTCAGCTATTGCATCCTCTCTGATGGACAGACAAGGGAGAAAAAGTCTTCTGATGACAAGTTTTTCTGGAATGGTAGGTTTATTAAGTTGTAGGCTTGTAGCAATTCTTCTTCCAAATTAGAGAGTGTGGACTCCACTGCTAATCTCTTTGAAACTAACTGCATTTGCATTTTGGGCCTTCAGATACATAAACATGCCATCTCTCATGTATCTTCACTGCATAAAGTTTCTTTTATTTTTTTCCCCCTACATTATGATCAAGTTTCTTAAATTGAAACTGATCTTACCTTGATGCAAAGACTTCATCTGAAGTTTTATACTAGAATTGGTAAATTATACTATGTTGTTAAAGATTGTAACTTCTCTTGTATGCAAAACTCTAGCTAGGTTGTAGGTATGGACTGTGGAAACTCTAGGATAATTATTCTAGATTGTCTAAAAGATGTTTCCAAGTATATTGAGTTACTTTTTCTTTTTTTTCTACTAAATTGTGTTGAAGGATTGAATTGTTGTAATACTCTGTTGATATTCCTCTCTCTCTATGGTTTCAAAACCATGGCTCAGATTATAAAATCATGCTTATTTATTTATGGTCCTCAATATTATTTGCAATGCCTTATTGGAGTACATTTCTCTTTAACTGGCTTGGAAGTAGTGCACTTTAGCATCTAAGATACTTCACAGGTGGTTTCAGTAAATGAGTAGTTTATACAAACTATGAATAAAGCAATTAACATTTACTTGCATGTAAAACGACTCCCTCAGTAAGCATTTATTATCTGGAGCCTATATTTTTCCTTTGATTCATGGATGTTTGAATGGATTGTACTTTTCGCAGACAATAAAAATAGCCCATTCTTTGACTGAATTAGTGGTTTTGATGAGCAAGAATACCATCATAACATTTTGTTTGACTTTCCAATGGTTGAATAGTACCCATTTATGGGTGTGATATTTCAGTGTGTTTATTATTGGTATTATTTCTTCCAATGTGCTTGGCCCTACATTTTATAATATGGGAACATTAGTTGGCTTTGAGGAAATGCAAAAGTTATTAATTCTGAAAACTTTGTTAGACCTGCTTCTTGGGTCACCATAAGTGGTCATTATTTATTACACAATGATTTGATGCCCAATTTTCTCATCTGATTCTTAAACTAACGAACTTTTATTTTTCACTGGTCTTATTTTTCTGTCATCTTTTGGCTCATGAAGGCTGCTTCAATGTTGCTACTTTCTTTGTCATTCACTTGGAAGGTCCTGGCTCCCTATTCTGGCACACTAGCCGTTGTCGGAACCGTTCTGTGAGCTGATGCTTTTTATACAATTAATGAAGCCCATGAAAGTTTCTTCTTATTTTGATACCTGCTATTGTTATCTCCTATTGTCTAATAAGATCTAAACCTGGCTTCGATATCTTCTACACAGCTACGTTTTATCCTTTTCACTTGGTGCTGGGCCTGTGCCTGCTCTTCTTCTGCCGGAGATATTTGCTTCCAGAATTAGAGCTAAAGCAGTGGCTTTATCACTTGGCACGCATTGGGTAAGTCACCATCGAGAACCTGCCCAAAGCTGTTGATATTCATGCATATCCGTAAAAGCAAGTTTGTAAATGTAGATACTGTGACAGGACCAACTGTTTTTGTTCTTGCTTATCTGTGTTACCTGGACTTTTTATTACCATTAAGTATCCATACAGTATATTCGTATACATTTTTGGACATGAGTAGACGGGCGTAATTTCTCCAAAAATATGGAGAAGCTCAGAACAGAAAACTTGAGAATACCCAAAACATAATACCCACATTCAACACCTCCAAACCGGGTAATATGATTATATATTGTGTTTAAAAGAACATGATCTGAAAATGTTTGGTGTTCAATATCTTTGCAGTCTTCTACCAATTGGGTATTTATTGATTCCATCTGTGGCATGTGTTTTTATTCCAACAGATCTCCAACTTTGTCATTGGCCTTTATTTCTTGAGTGTTGTGAACAAGTTTGGCATCAGCTCAGTGTACTTGGGATTCGCTGGTGTGTGCGCTGTTGCTGTCTTGTACATAGCTGGTAACGTTGTGGAAACAAAGGGGCGATCATTGGAAGAAATAGAGCTTGCTCTGAATCCGACGACTTAATTTGTACAATATCCAAAGGTATGCAGCAATAATCTCTGAAGCCGGTTAATGTTCATCTCATGAGCATTCCATTATTTTGCAAGGCCAGAGAGAGCCAACTAGTTCTAGTGACGTATACGTATACCTATGTTGCTTGAAATATGGAAAGAAGAGATTTTTGGTAGTTTGAACTCTGTTGGTTTATGAAATGCAAGATGTTGCGTAAGAAAATTAGTCCCGTGTACACGCTTTAAGAGTGAAATAATTTTATTAAAAAAAAAAAAGACGAAGAAGAAAGAAGATAATGAGATAATCAGAAGGGGTAATTTGAGGTAACTGTTGGTGCAGTTTTCAGAAGCATGGAAGCGGGAGGAGTAGTGGACATAAATTTATTTTTTTTTTATGGAAAGAAATAAATTTTAATATGAGCGGCTACTGAGGTTATGGTGTAATGATAAAGGATGATTGAAATCCCTCCCCTTATCAATTAAATAGATAAGTTCTTTCAAAGAGAAAGGAAAGATGCGTTACTAGAAATGTTGTTTTACAATTACATTCAATTGATTTTAAATGTTGTTTTGCGAAAATAGAGTGGCTAGAAATTGTTACGAAAAAAGAAACAACATTCAATGATTATAACCAAAGAAAGTGATTACATCTATCTCTTTAAATATTGGCTAAAGATACTCTTAAAAAAAATTTACAATTTCTTTTGACGTTGAATTGAATATTATACGACAAGAACAAAACAGGTTACATTCCAATTGCGATGGAAACTGTAAGCTTCAGAAGCATTCGTATTTCCATCCAAGTAAAAATTTGATGTTCATTAGATTCCAAGTAGAACCTTTTGTTGTGGCTAACATAATCTCCAATTAGGAGAGAAATATTAAATATGGGTTGTGCCCCCACAAATTCCAAGGACATTGCTAATTAAATACTGGCTGGGACTATTGGAGTTTCAAGTTCCAAAAGCAACATCTAGATTTAAAACTCAAGAAAACAGGAGATCCGAGCTCCCATAATAAACACCAATGTAGCTTAAAGCAGAACAATGTTTGCAGTGGAGGATAATTTAAAAAACCTACGACCAACACAGGCTACGACAACATCTCAGACTCCATTAACATGCGGACCTATTCAAAAAAAGAGAGAATCTAAAACGACAAAAACAGGAAATGTCAAGATGAGCACGAAGGGAATTACGTGACCTTCTTGCCTTCTTCGTCACTAGGGTCACGTAGGGTTCCAAGCATCCAATCCATCCAAATGGTGTAATGGCCATAGTTATGGCGATACGTAGTGTGGTGAATAGTGTGGTACCCAGCACCCATCACAGGCCATAGTTTGCCATGGATGCAATCATGAATGTTTGCCGTCCAGATGGCCTCGAGGAACAGCAGTCCGACATGTGTTGTAAAATGAGTTGGTATAATGAAGAGTGCTATCACATGAGGTACTGCCTGCAGTATTCCGTCCACTGGGTGAAAAGCCAAACCTGAAAACAACACAAATTGTTTTCACCCATATCAAAAAGCAAATTGTTAATCACTATCACCTACTTGCTTCAGTTCATTTAAATTGAAAAGAAAATGAAAAAAAAAATAAGAGGGGGGTAGGGGGGAACAATAGTACTGTTTAGAGGTAAAATCATTTATAATACATGTTACTTAGCCTCCAGTGTGATAGTCAGATACCGGTATGTGTCTAACATGGGCATGAATCTACTACTGACATCCTTACAGTTACCACCAGGGTGAATCTTCTCCATCACCTTTGTCAAGGAATATGCCAAATCATTTTCTCTAAATTATTTTGAACTGACATAGGTCCACTACCCGAAATGAAAGCATCAAATTCTATGTATCCCCAATCTCAGAACTAAATAACAAAGTAGGCACCCAAACATACAAGCTTTTACAGCACACCACTGGCCATTAAGACATGAATGGTCTGCTTTCTGTATCTCAAATATGTAGGCAGTCCAAACTAACATGGATTAATTAATGTGACATCGATACTATAGCAGCAAAACAGACCTTACATGAAATAATTCTATTTACCATATAACTATAATTCTGAAATCTACATGTATCAAAGATTTTGTTAAGGTATGCACTCCCACAGGAAAGCAGAAACAATCGGCACTAAATCTAGAGTAACTTGTGGCATACATCTTTAAGTTTCAGACCAATGATTAATCTTATATCTAATTCAAGGCACCGTTGGGCTAAAACAGGTCAATTATGGATCCTCTCTTACTTAAATATGTCAAATCTTGTGTTCTATAGTTATCAGCCAAAATGTGTTTAGGCAGTGGAAGCAACTATAAACCAAGTGAAGTACGCAGATAAGAAACTTACCAGCAAATGGAGAAAGTGTATTCTGCTTGTTGTAGATGTGATGAGTTGCATGAAGGTACTTGTATAATGGTTTTATATCATGCAATTCTCTGTGCATCCAGTAAATCCCAAACTCCACAAATACGAGATAAAGAGACAAATATAGTAAGTGTGGAAGCCAGCCGACCTCACCTACTCTATCATAACATTTTGTCCAGCCATTTTCAATCATGTATTCGGAAAGAGATGGAAGAGCACAGTACCATGGCATGGCCTTCATAGCAACATAAATTTGCAAGAGCATGGCTTTATTTGTGGGGATAGCATCTGCAACAAGTGCATTGATGATATAATAAGTAAAGGCTCCTACACTAACATAGTTTACAACTAACCTAGGTGTAGTGTGTTGTTTGGAACCTAATAGCTTTTGAGATTATGTAATCCATATAGACAGGATAAGAGTAAGATTCTTTTAGGCTCATAATATTCTCCACAATGATCATAATGCAATCGATCCATATATTTCATCATTGATTCAACTCCCAAATTGAAAAATCACTGATGAAATTCCAGATTCAAAACAATCTCAAATAAAAAACAACAGCTAGAATGAAAACGATTTAAGATCAACACCAAACCATCAATAATTAAACCCAACCCAGATTTAAAATCACAAAAGAATACCTTTGGGAACATAGACATTGCGTTTCAAGTAGTAAATATAGAAGCACCAAAGGAAACCAGAGATGAGGTAAAGCAAAGTCCCAGCAAGGTAGTTTCGTAGCCATGTCTGCAAGAAATGGGGAAGTGGGTACCATAGATTTGTAGGCAAAAGGTATCCCAAAACAATGTGATTGTACCAAGTGGTTTCATCCAAGAACTGCTGCAAATACTCGTCTCCCATTGGTGTGCAACCGAATACAACCGGCGATGATCAGTCACCAGAGCAACAACAGATTTAAACCCAGGAAAGAAGACGTCAAGACAAATAAAGGGGGAGGGGGGAGGGATTTTATTTGGTTTTTGGATCAAAAAGAAAAACTGAAATTAAAAGATTTGTGTGAGGTTTGATGTCAGAAACAATCTGTATATATAGCTAATCTTTATTAAGTTCTTATTAGCTGGATTGTCAGTTAAAAAATGGCCCATACGACTCTGTCAAGTTCATTGTTTACTACTCATGTACTATATAATAAAAAGTAATATGAATAATTGCGTTTTTAATCCTTGGACGTTGATTTTCCAAAATTGGGTTCATCGAGTAGGACGGAGTGATGTGATAAAGCAGGCTGCGTAATAGGTCCGGACAGACACTGCCCCGTCTTATCAACATTCCTCGCTGAAATTGTTCCACATAATACCCCCATTTTCAATTATTTATGGGTCCACTAAGGATTAAAGCCTAATGGATTTTGTATAGGAATCTCCCATTATGCCTCTCAGCTATTTTTATATTTCAACTTTTCTGGGATTTGTTTCCCTTTCAATTTTGATTTTAACTGAATTAGTCCTTCTCTGGACCAATTTTATCTTCTTCTTTTTTTTTTTAATTTCAAATGTGAGTTATTAAGAATAATTAATTATAATATTAATATTGTCCGTCGATTTTATATAAAATTGATAGATAAATTCTTTTTGATGATTTTAGAATTTTTAAAACTTTATACATTTTTTGACATTCTTTTTAGAATCAAAACTAAATTAACATGATATAAATATGAAGGAATTAATTTATTATTATATCAATCAAAATTATGTATAATTGATGAAAAATATTAATTGTTGAAACTCCATGTGATGGCCTGATGGTCAAAGGTGTTCACCGCCCTAGGTGTGATATGAGTTTGAGTCGCGCTAGTCGCGTTTGTTATTCGGACTTTACCCTGTTATTGTAATTCACTAAATCACCAAAAAAAAATTATTAATGGTTGCAATTAGTGTTGTATTCAATTCACACACCAAAAAAGTATCAAAATTATACATAAATTTTGATACAATGCGTAATTTTATATAAGAATTTTCATGTTGTGCGATTTTATACATGATATTTTAGTTTGATTCAATTTTTACAATACATGATATTTTAGTTTGATTCAATTTTTACAATCATTAACAATATTATCGAATTAGTATTATTTTACATTGATATATTACATACACAAACAAGTATATTAATTGAATATAAAAATAAATATATGTATTCATTTGTTTAAATGTAATTGAATCAAAATAAAAATTTCATATATATCATTATACCAAATTAAAATTCATTTATCCCTTTCCATTTTTCAAACCACCCAAAATTTGATTTCAGATGTTTTTATATAATAATAATTATAAAATTCATGATATATAAAAAGTATGAATGAAACTATCTGCTTTAATGTGAAAAATTAAATATTAATCCAAAAGTGAGTTAAAATGGGGGAAAATTAAATCCGAAGAAACGTAGATAGAGAATAATTGTATATTTGGTGGAAAAAATGAACTGAATTCCTCAAGTCTTGATAGATTAAGGTTTGGATACGCAACAACATTAATTAAAAGTTATATCCTTAAATTTTCATTAAGCATTTTTCCCTTTCCTTTATCTTCACCAATTTTTCTGTTTCTCTTATAGCAAGGAGACCCACGAATTATTAAGGAGTTGAGATGCACATTAATGAGGGAGGCGGACCTTCAATTTCTAATCTACAAGTTGGCAAATGGCATGAGAAAGAATTAATTAATATGTATTTATCATATCACCTCACTAAAAAACTTTTATTATTTTCTAAAAACAACTCCTCTAATTATTTTATGAATTTTATGTTATATTCAAATATAAATTTCTAACTAAATAATTGAATTATAATTCCTATTTCTTTAGAATCAAATAATAATAAATTTTGGTTATATAAAATAAGAGTAAACAAATTAATTTGTAAGATTATAAATTTTAAAAATAATGTTGTATAAAATTTAGATTTAGAAATATATCGTTGTAAAGTCTTGACTTGTACGGAACAATGATTAAAATTCTTGTCAAATACTTATTTGACTTAGATTTGAACTGTGTCATCCTCCTCTCTTATTCCCATATTGTACTAAAAAAGCAATATATTATATAAAATATATATTTTATAAAGTTAAAATACAATAAATATTACATTTATAATCTAGACGAAACCAAGTAATATTATTTTACTTTATTTGAATTAAGATAAATATTCTTTAAATTTTTTGAAAACATCTACTCCATTTGCATCGGAGGACTCAATTGCCGTGCAACCTCCCGGCTAGTATGGTTCATTTATTTTTTGTTCCAATCTAGTTTATTTGATTCAACCATCACAATACGCACACGAAATATTCCCCACATCAACACCTTCAGCTCCAGTTTATTTTACACAAGCATCACATCACACGCAATCATTCTCTACATCAACACATTCAACACCAGTTTATTTTCCACAAGCACCACAACACACGCAATCATTCCATGTATCAACATCTTCTCCAAGAATTTATTTTGCACAATCGCCACCCCAACATCATATTACATGCCTATCCTGCCAGCAACATTGAAGCATCCGATATCGCCGACAATTCCCACCATTTATCTGCAATAGGCCCATTCAACACAAAATAGTCAGCTGTCGATAGTGTTGCAAACACCCCCAACATCGATGTTCTATCAAGGTAGGTCATCCTTGCAACCGCCAACTCAATCAGAAGGAGATAATTGGTGTGATCAACCCCGACATGCACGTGAAGATCAAGACGAAGTCGATGAGGAGCCACCAATTCAAATAGTGAGACGAAACCCTAGGCATGCCTAACGCCCACCTGGTTGTGGCATATATTCGAGACGCCGATGATTATGTTATTTTTAATGTTTCCAAATTGTATACTTTGTTTTACATCTCAAATGTATACTTATTTACAATATACTAAACAAATTTATTAAATTGGTTTGTTTTGTGCCATATCATATTGTGAGTTTAAAATTTACAATTATTTATGTTACTTTTTTATTTAAGTTTTTCTCCGTCCGTTTGTTAAGTACAATATTTTGAGAAAGCAAATAATTGCTCACAAGGTTTGGAAAAAGATTATAACTTTGGCTTGAGTATTGTAATATATATTACTTTAATAATTAATATTAACTTACACTTTATAGAAAAAATTAATGAATAAACGAATAAGTTAGTATTTTCACTACATGAGTAAGTAATTTAATTAGCTCTTCTCATTGATGCTCTTGGGTTGTGTGGACACACTGAAGTCATTGGATTCGTGATTTCTACATTTTCCCCAATCAAGTTTATCCCGAGTTGTAGGTTTCAGAAGCAATCAAGTTTGGTGATTGAAATGGCCAAAGAAAAAACGCTCCCTGCAGGGTATAAAGCATCCTCCTCTGACGAGAGAAAACTGGTTGTCATACCTGCATAGCCACTGTCAACTAGGCCTCATTTATGCTCAATCATTTGACATCATAACATTTGTAAACTTGAAGCCCTAATTACACTTCAACCCCAAACCGTATAATCATCGCCAACTAGGACCTTGAGTTGCAACACGATTCGACTTCCTGAGTGTCGGCTTCATATTCACATGGTAAATAAAATTTGTAAGTCACCCAGCTCTATGGCATCACCGTAAATTCAAACATTCCTTAAAACTATAATTATGTCTATCTCAAACATGGACAAACATAAATATACAAACTTTTAATTTCCTACAGGGCCTTATAGAACGCATTTTTATTCTCTCTCTTAAAAATGCATCCTATAGGGGCACGTTTTCAATGATATGGTAGTGAAAACACGCTCTATAAAACGCGTTTTTCTTTCTCTCTCCAAAAACAACATAAATTGATAAATTTTAAAATTTTCAAGCTACTTTCTCAATTATTTTTTTAACATATTTATAAAAATTTGCCGGTATTGTACTATTCTCAAAATTAGCCATGATTTTTTTGAGTGGTTTACTATTGATATTCAGTCAATCATTTAAATTAAAAGGGAAAAAAATATAGCCCACGGTTTTAAAATAGTTTTCCTCTTTTCAGTGTTGAACATTTTCAAAAAAATAAAAAATCTGAAGGGAACAACATAAATTTAAAATGCTGCAATCTTTAATAACCAAAAAATACCAAAGGACTCCATGACATTAACCCGTGAATGAATTTCATTATAAAATTCAAGAATTTTTTTCTCCATTATTTAATCGAATTTCCAAAAATGATTGTTCTTCTTTCTTCTCCGTTTCTTCTGTTTCATTTTCATGTCCGGCAAGCTTTCATCGCCGGAGAATTCAAGTTTCCGATTTTCAGTGGCGGAGCACTTACGGTTGCCAATATATATTTGAAAAAAGTTGATTTTCTTTTTTTTTTTTTCAAAAGTGTGTTCAGTTTCCTTTAAACACTGATTTGAAAAAATTATTTTTTGATCTGGATTTGTTATATCAAGTGAACATGCATGGATTTTTAAATTTGAAATTTTAAAAATTCTTTTTAGACCCAACCTTGTGTCCATCAACATTTTCCATTTTCCATAAAGGTTTATATATACATATATATATTTATTGCTTCGTCGTTGTCGTTTCACTTTTATTTTATATTGTTTTGCTTTTCTTTATATTGATAAAACTAAATCAGTGTTAAGTTAGATGTTGTAAAATAAATAGGTGAAATTTTACAATAAATTAAAATGAAATCAACATTTGCAATTGACATTTAAATATATTTACAATTCACTAAGCATTGGTAATAATAAAAAATCATTATTAACTCAAATAAAGTTGTCCATTCAAACCTATGCTATGAAATTTTGAGGTGAACAGCTAATGTCAGTAGGCAACATTTGGCATCGTTAATGAACAATATCAATACTCAAAATCAAGCAACCCCATCAAGGGCTTCAAGGTAGATGGTGGGAACTTTCTAGCAAATAGGAAACACATTGAAGTTGTATTCCCATTGTAAATACATTCCGATCCATATCGTATTTGACTCAAAAGCTCATGGTTTATATCAGCATATCCATATTTCCTAGGATAAGCCCCTTCACTGGACCAATCAACCCACGTAATGCTTCGATTGGAGTTTAGCTTCCCATACAACATGTTCACCATTGTAGCGATGTAGTGTTCGTCATTGTAACAAGGTGGCCGACAGTATTGTTTGAAAACCGAATAATATGTTTTATCGGAAACAATGTGTAAGGCCATGTCGCGGTGCATTTCGAACCATTGAGACCCTTTTAGCCAATCGGCGGCATTGATTACAGGTGATATTTGGGGATTGTAACGACCCCGCCCATCTTTGCCTGGATCATCGTATACGCTTATGAAGCTTAGAGTTGAAGTGATGAGATAGTCATAGATTGTGGTGAAGTTGAACAACGAAATGCATGAATCCGATAGAAGAACGAATCATTGATTGGATGGATCGAGTAGTGCATTTGCAAGGAGTCATCTCTCTGCATCTATCATTGTCGCAGTTCCCCAATACACTGGCTATGTCGCACCAAAAAAAGAAAGCATCCATTAATTCAACGTTTCATGCAAAAAGCACCCCGTTTCGACCATACAAATATAGACTATACCTGGCTGGGGATTCTTCGACCATGGAAGACGGAAGTTTGAGGAACTGTTTGGTTGTAACGAGGATGTGAGTGAACGTAGATTGTATAAAAGCCTTGGTGTCCCTCGAAAAAAATTTCCCACAATGGAGCCAAGGGAAGTGGACCTCCCGTTAAGAACATGAAAGCTATCTTTGGAACCCTGCTAGATGCTCTCAGTAACAACTCTTGGTCACTCATATCGTGCATCACAGATTGATATTCTTCTTTCAATGAAATACCAGTGCTAGAATTGAAAGTGCCATTCCTTGGCGACGGTGGTGGAACTGGTGGAGAAGTACTAGAGACCAAATTGGAGGCAGCTTGAAAAAATACAATAGGCCGTGGGGAGCTGCTTTTAAGCTGTAAACTAAATAGAATACCAATTGACAGACCAAAGGTGAAAGAGATAGCATAATACACAAGATTATGTATTGTAAATGGCTTGGAAAATGGTTGAATAGCATGTTTCTCAATGCCGCCCATACTTGTGCAAAGGACTATTTGGGAGAGAAGAGGGATCGATTTAAATGGTGACAGCAAACCGTAAACATTTTTTTTTCTATTGCTTCATTTTACCATAAATATTGAAACTGTGTGAATATAATTGTTATGAAATTTATTGAGGTTGAATTGGGAGGAAATAAATTAAAGTTAAGACAAGGGCTTTCTGCATCTACAATTTTTCTCATCTTTAAGACTTGATTGATTCGTATTAATTAAAATGCAGTGCTTGATGCTTCTTTGAATTGCAAAGGTAGCCAAAATTTTATTTTGATTTCTTAGGAACAAGATACATAAAATCATGCATTGTAGTATTCAACAAGATGTGCCACATTTGGTGCGAGTCTTTAAAAAAGAAGAAAAGGAAAAAGGTAGAGTTATTGATTTAAACATTCTTCTAATATAGACTATACCTCCACATGCATCCAAATTCCATGTAACACCCTTATCCCGTATCCGTCGCCGGAATAGGTAAAGGGGCATTACCGGACTTGAAACTCATATCAGAACAGTAAAAATTTTGAATTTTTTTTTTGAAATAAAGAACATTCCTTTAGATAAATACTAAAGACAGCCAGTGATACAATTTAAACTTCTATAAGTACACATTTAAAATATGTCATTTTCGCATGGCTTATATACATTAACCAAAATATTCTTCTGCCACTGGTCTATTCTACACATGCCATAAAATAACCCAAAACATAACAGTACCAAGCAGTGGATAGTGATAGTGTAACAAGTTGCTGACGATCCCCGAGTCTGTAGCTTCCAAATGAAATCTATAAAACAGAGGAAACAAGGTAAACGAAGTAAGCATTACAATGCTTAGTAAGTTTTAAGCAGTGTCAACAGATAACAATCAAATTATAACATGGTTGTTCGTATTTTTATTTCACTCTTCCTTTGGGTATATCATCCCTTTACCGAATATGCACATCTCATCATATACAATAGGCAGATAAACTTTCACGTAAAAGTGAGCTCATGTAACATAGATATATTGTATAATTTCACATAACCTTTCACACTAATCCGATGCCACATAATCATAGGAATAGTCTCATAGATTGCTCACGTATGCATCACATAACTACCTTATGATTTAGTTCAAATCAAGCTCACATATAAACTCGGAGTACATACCTGTTTAACCTTTCGCATTGAATATATTCATAAGCAATTCTTATTGCGAAGTCTTATAGCTTTAAACTCTACTCGGATTATCGGCGAGACCTTTAGCTCAGATGGAATCTCCAGACGAAGTCAGCGGGTCTTAACCCGGACATAGTCACCACATATAGTCATCGGGTCTTAAATCCCGGATTTACATCACAAAGTTTCATGCATATTTATTCACATGTTACAGCATTCACATCGACTATCATATTTGTAATTCATTTGCCTCATCAAATATCTAATAAAACACACCTTCCACAGTTTGTCATTTGGCCACAATATATATATACACTTTCACGTTCATCACATTGGCCATTTGGCCTTATCTCATATATACACATTCACATTCATCACATAAAATTCTAAATCAAAATATAAATTTTCATATATTCACATCACAATTATCCAAATATACTTCATATACCACATAAACTTTCATGTATACACTTTGTCTTGGCTAAATCTACATCTATCATTTTCCATTGAATAATTCAATTTCAAGCCATACTATCATTTCATATTCGAATACTTATAAACTTACAATTTCACAATTTTAATATCAAAGATCCATCTAACACTCATATATCATTTTATAATGTCACAAATTAGAATTCACGTATGGGTTTAATCAATAGCTTATGAGCAACTAAAACAAGTTTTATCAATGTTTACAACATAATCACATATTCTCTACAAGCTGTTTTCCTGAGCAACAGTCGTTAAATTATTTTTAACTGGAGCTACGAAACTCCAAATGATGTGCGGTTAATTTTCCATGAAAATAGACTCGTATATCTTCTATCCACAAAATTTTCAGAATTTTTGGTTTGGCTAATCAATACCAGATTTTTCTTAAAGTTTCCCCTATTTTACTGCTTGACTATTCTGACTACTCTTCACTAAGAATTGAATTTCTCATTGTACAAAATTCAAAATATGTTTTCGTTTATTTTGTTTGAAACTAGACTCATTAAGGAGTCTAAGCATATAAATCTTATCTTATAATCATTTTTGTATGATTTATAATGATTTTTCAAATACTGGACAGGGGATTTCGAAGCCATTCTGACTCTGTCTTACACAACTTTAAAAAAATCTCATTATCGGCAACCCCTTTACTTACTCGATTTCTTTTATACGAAACTAGACGCATCAAGTTTTAATTACATAATCTATTCAGCCTTTAACTCAATTCCCACAATTTATGGTAATTTTTCCAAAACACACTACTGCTGCTGTCCCAAGCAGATTTATACAAATTTACTCTGTAAAGTTCTCATTCACATATTTAAAACATAATATCATATATGCCATCATTTAGAAAAGTCATTGACCTTAACGTATATACTTAATTCATATTCATCCCATTTAAAAACTTAAAACTTACAAAGGAACCAAACTCAAATACTTAAGAACTTACCTCGGAATTTGTCGAACGATTACAGATCGACTATTCAGTTAGGTAGCTTTTTCTCTTATCCGAAATTGTCCCTATGTGCTCTTAAGCTTAATTGAGTAAATTAAGTATATCAACTTCATATACTTCACTTAATCAAAGCAAGAAATACAATTATCCTCACTATCTCACACATATACGTTCAGTCAATCATTACTATGTTACAAGTCAAGCCTAGCTTAGGCTAGATCGAACATATATAATCTTTTAACTCAATTTACGAATCAAGACATATTAGTTATCAAAGGTTGACCATGATACACATAGTGAGCTCCATTTTCTTTAACTCACATTCGGCACATAAAAACATACACAAAATTTTCCACACAAGCTAGTATTTTAGCAATTAATATGATACGAGTTAAACCAAAAGTTTACAATAAAATTACAAGGTACATACATAGGGTCCATATACATGTTTATTTTTAAACACCACCCTTTAAACCCTCTAACTCTACTTACAAGAGACTCTCATAACTAAAATCCATAAGTAAGTCATCCAATTCCACCATTTCAATAAGTATTTTATACCAAATCTAATAACTAAATGTTATTAATGAGATTCATACAAGACCGAATATTCATTAACAACCAAAGCATATATTCAACAATTTAACAATGTGTTTAACCTCCATGGCCGAATAGATCCTTTCTATTCCATTTAACTACCATAAATTTAAAGTATTTAAATCAAGTTCATGAGTTTCTAATTTCGTTACTTCAACCATTCAAAGCCTATCTAATTTCTCAAATAGATTTCTAATACAAGAATTAAGCCAACCTACTAACCTTAACACCTACATTCGGCAAGTGACCACACACACACTCTCATAACCGAATTTCCATATTACTAAAATCCTCAATACACATATTCCCCTTATTCAACTTTAATTTAAGCTCCCAACTCATAAAACATAAGGAATAGAAATCATCTTCTAAGTTTCCTACCTTAACCGAATGCCCAAATCACCACAAGGATCAAAATTCACACATGGGCTCAATCAAAGACCTATCCATCAACTAAAATTTCATAAAATATCAAAGAATTTACCTAAAACTTACCTTAATTAAGCAAGTAGAAGACCGAATGCCTAGCTTCTTTTCCCCCTTTTTTTCTTCCTTTAGTTCACGGCAAGAAGAACAAAAACATAACCAAAATTTTTTCTTTCTTTTATATAAAGTAATAACCATTTAACTAAAATTTAATACATATTTTAATATATGCCATCATCATGGCCGGCCACTATTAACAAAAAGGGGTATTTGACATGCAAAACCATTATTTTCAATACATGCTTTAATAGACCCTTATAGATTAACCTATCACATTTCAAAAATGTCACACATAAGTCCTATTAACTAAATTCACATGCAATTTACTAAATCGAAGCTTAAAACTTTCACACATTCATATTCACATATAATAAACATAAAATATGACGGCTAATTATTTTTATGACTCGATTTTATGGCCCCGAAACCACTTTTCGACTAGGGTCAAATTAGGGGTGTCACATTCCAAGCAGCCAAAAGAATATGTTGACAAAAGATAAAAGGAGTAATTTTCAATAAATGGTTTGGCTTTTTCACGTGCACCACCTACAAAGTCAAGCAAGGGCTAGAGACCTATTATTTGGTTGAAGGAAAAATGTTTGGATTGTTAGAAAAGACAATGATTTCTTCCGGGTGGGCTATATGCATGATATAGTTGCTTTCAAATGGGGAAAAGGAAGAATTATGAATGTATATCATGACAATCCCTAGATTTAAGTTTCAAACATTACTTTGCTCCTGGGCTTTCGACTTCTTTATTTTATATTTTATAAAATGTTATAATATATAGTTTTGTTACATTAAAGTCAAAAGTAAAGTTGGATAAATACTGATTTTAGGGTAATTCTCTTTTGCACTTCAATAAGTCACTCAAACCTTCTACCAAATGTGCATTCAATTAATAAACCCAATTAACATATAAAATTCTTCATCAACTGCACAATACGCATATATTATACTATTACCCACATTTCTCTCCACCTTCAAGCTCTTACCAGCCCTTTCCATCGGAGATCTCCATCGCTTAGTCTAGCAATACTTTTTAAAAGCTTTTTTCTTTTTTTTTGAGAAGCTAAAATTTAACTTTTCATAAAAGTACTTTTGAGTCAATTTTTTTATTTGGGAGAAGTATTTTTTCTTTCGAAAAGCAACTTGTTTAAAAATATTTTTATTTCATGATAGGTTTTAAGCTAAAATTATTAAACTAATTTAACTAAGAACTCAACAGAGAATGAATAAAGAAAATAATCGAATTTTAACCAAAGAGAGAGACAATACCGAAGAAAGAATCCACCTAGACTTCTTTTATTAATATGAATCTAATTTAAACGATTTATTCACTGGTGTTTTGATCTGTAGAAATCCCTAAATTATGCTAATATCTCTTTCGAGAGTAAGAGCAACTGACTCTAAATTGATTAATTGAAATCTTTTTCTAATTAAAACCCCTATTGTCGCATTAATTCGATCTATGGATTCCCTTATTAGATTTGACTCTAATTCGGTAATTTTTGTTCCTCTGATTAAAACCCCTATTGTCGCATTAAACAGAGACTTTTGCTCATCTGATTAAGCACATTAAACATGAATTAATATCCCGAAAATATTAAAATAAGAGATAAGCACACATAATTGAGAACAAGAATCAAGTATTTATCGCGTAAAACAAAAATTAAATAATAGAATTCATCATTGGTTTCATCTTTCCTAGGTATCTAGGGAATTAGTTCATAATTGTAAATAACATCTCAAAGTTAGAATAACCACAAGACATAAATAAACTCATAAAAACTTCAAGAGAAATTAAAATGTGGTCTTCAATCTTGGTGGAAATCCGCTTTAGAGTTGGCTCTGATGGTGTTCTTCGATTGTTTTCTTTGATATTCCCTAATGGTTCCCCCTTCTTTTCTTCTAATTGGTATTTATAGACTTTAAAATTCTCAGAAAGCCTAAAAATTGCATTTTTCTGTGCATTTGGGATTTAAGTTGCGAAACCAACACGGTATGGCACATGACCGTGTTTCTAACCCATGTGGAAAGGCCCAGGCCGTTTGACTCCTGAAAACAACTCTATTTGTCTGATTTTGGCTCTTTTTTTGCTCCCTTCAGTGCCAAATGGTCTCTTAAGTATAGAAATATGAATTTAAAGGATTAGGAGCATCAAATTCACCAATTTGCATAAATAATCATTCATATATAAACGCATTAAGAACGAGATTAAAATATGTTACTTTTATCACTTATCAAATATATCCACACTTAAGCGTTTGCTTGTCCTCAAGCAAAATCCTCAACTCACAATAAAGTTAATATTTCTCAAGTTTTAATTCTCATCAATAATGTCTCAAAAATAATTCGCAAACAATCATGCATTGATAGTTCAACTAAAAGGGCATTAAAGATTCAAACAATTCAAGTCAATTTTTAACGCACAAAAACATAGGTATCTCCCTTTATTTAAGTAATTACCTTTCATTCAAAATCAACAAAAATTGGCATCCTCATTAAAGATTCACTCAAGCACTCAAAGTGTTTAAGGTTAGATAAACATGTACTCAACAATCAAACAATAAATGTCATTACCATAGGCTTGCTTGAAAATCAAATCTCCACCACTATAATATGACACACAAATCAAGAGGTTTGTAAGAGGTTGTAATGGGGCTTAGGTTAAGGGTGTGAAAAAATGTCAGAAAGTTGGTTATAATCGAGATCGAGTTGATAAATTATCAAACTAGAAAAAATAACAAATGTTGAATTAAAAACAAGTGCTTCAATTACTACTTATTCAAGACAAGAAATGAGCTTCTCAATAAAATATAAAATTAACGGTTCAAGCTCAATCAACAAAGAATTAATCCACATATGTTTTTTTTCAATTTTTTTATCTTTTTAAACTGAGAACAAATTAATTCAATAATTCAAACAAAAAAACATAATTAGGCAACTAATCAAATCAAATCTCGACAAAAAGGGAATCAATAAAATGGAAAAGAGTCGCAACGAAAAAATGGGTTATGAGTTAACATTAACAGGTTAATTAAGAAATACAATAAGAATGTATTCCATCATCTTAGTGTAATTATATGTTAGAGTATTGTAATTAAAAAATTTTATTTCGCAAGACATGTTTGGTCAATAAAATTTAATCATATCATAATTTCATATATTATATTAGATAGTACAAAAGGTACTTACACAACTACAGATTTTAAAATTCTTGAAAAAGAACATCAATTATGTTGGCACGAAGTCGAACCCGATGAAACAACGTGGAAGCAAAATTGGAGTTCTTTCATTCCCAATAAATCAAATCGATAATTATGGCAAACCCAATAAAACATTTATCAACAATCAATGCAAATAAAACATAATATCGTAATTAAAAGTAACACACAATTTTTATGTGGGAAACCACTTTAAAGCAAAGGTTAAAAATTACGGGACTTGAAAGCTCCATTATATCAAAAAAAAAAGAGAAAGTGAGGAGGGATTTATGTTGCAATATACCCGCCTGCTTGTGCTTTAAAAGGAATAAATCTTTCATTTGAACCGTATAGTTGAAATAAAAACACAAATTTTGTTTCATTTATGCAATTTAGTTTAAAAACATTAATATTGGAGCAACAAACATGTTCAACTGTGAAAATGAAGCAAACTCAGCAAGGGCTTCAAGGTGGACGGTGAGAACTTTCTAGCAAATAGAAAGCACATTGAAGTTGTATTCCCGTTGTAAATACATTCCGACCCATATCGCATTTGATTCAAAAGCTCGTGGTTTATATCCGCAGGTCCATGTTTCCTAGGATGAGGCTCTCCTCTCGACCAATCAACCCATGTAATGCTCCGATTCGAGTTTAATTCCACATAAAACATGTTCACCAATGTAGGAATGTAGTGTTCGTCGTTGTAACAAGGTGGCTGACAATACCGTTTGAAAACCGAATAATAGGTTTGATCAGAAACAACGTGTAAGGCCATCTCACGGTGCATTTCGAACCATTGAGACCCTTTTCGCCAATTGGTGATGTTAATCATGGGCGACATTTGGGGATTGTATCGACCCCGACCGACTTTCCGGGGATCATCATATAAGCTCAAGAAGCTTAGATTTGATGTGATGAGATAGTCATAGATTGTGGTGAAGTTGAATAACGGAATGCATGAATCCGATAGAAGAACGAATCGTTGATTGGATGGATCAAGTAGTGCACTTGCAAGGAGTCGTCTCTCCGCATCTATCATTGTTGCAGTTCCCCAATACACTGGCTATGTCGCACCCAAAAAAAAAAGAAAAGAAAAGCATCCATTAATTCAATGTTTCATGCAAAAAGCAGCCAGTTTCGACCATACAAATATAGACTATACCTGGCTGGGGATTCTTCGACCATAGAAGACGGAAGTTTGAGGAACTGTTTGATTGTAATGAGGATGTGAGTGAATGTAGATTGTATAAAAGCCTTGGTGTCCCCCGAAAAATTTTTCCCACAATGGAGCCAAGGGAAGTGGACCTCCCGTTAAGAACATGAAAGCTATCTTTGGATGACCACTAGATTCTTGTAGTCTTGGAACCCTGCTAGATGCTCTCAGTAACAACTCTTGGTCACTCATATTGTGCATCACAGATTGATATTCTTCTTTCAATGAAATACTAGTGCTAGAATTGGACGTGCCATTCCTTGGCGACAGTGGTGGAACTGATGGTGAAGTACTAGAGACCAAATTGGAGGCGGCTTGAAAAACTACAAGAGGCCGTGGGAAGCTGCTTTTAAGCTGTAAACTAAATATAATACCTAGTGAGAGACCAATGAGGAAAGTGATAGCATGAGACACAAGATCGCGCATTGTAAATGGCCTAGGAAATGGTTGAACATGTTTATCAATGGCGCCCATACTTGTGCAAAGGAATACATATTTTTGGGAGAGAATAGGGATCGATTTAAATAGTGATAGCTAGCATGATGTTTAAGCTGTAATTTTCATATTTTTTTTCTATTGCTGCTATTTACATTAATCGAACGCAAAAGAAATCCCTTTGGTTAATTATTAACAACTTTAAGGTTGCTGAGCAAAATACGGAATTTTAAGGTTAAACTTGACTTGGAAAAGCTAGTCGGTAGGGGGTTATAAAGCTTAAGACAGGGCCTTTCTGCATCTATTTCACTCGATTATTAATAATCCAATGTTCCCTTACTTAAAATACAAAGAATTTAAAAGAATTAATGACACGCACAAAAAAGAAAAGAAAATATCAACATAGAAAAGTATATGTTAAAAATGAAAATTTTAAAATACTATTTTTAAAATAATTTTATACTAGATTTTTTTAGAATTTTTAAAATTTTAAAATTATATATTTAATTATCTTAAATTTAAATTAAATAATACAAATTTTTAGGATCATTTTTAATTTTAATTAAATAATTAAAAATAAAATTTGAAACAAAATTTAAATTATAATGATATTATTTTTTAAAAAAATCTAATGATAACAAATTTAAATACTAAGATAAATATTATTTATCTTAATGATAATTAAATAATATTTATATTTATGATAATACTATTTATATTTATAGTAATTTTATATTTTTTGATTTTTTTTACCCACAAAATTTACTCAAAATTTTTAAAATTTATCTAACCATTTCCAATATTACTTAAAAATTTAAAATTTATTTATTTAAAATTATTAAAATAATAATAATTATTCATATGATAAGACTTTGGGTCTTAAATCTTATAATATATAAATATATATATGAGTAATTATTTTGTCTATTGCTAATGGAGTAAAAAAAACTTTACAAACAGATTTAAGATGATGTTAAGCCTTTTTTTTAATTATTTAATTATACCCAAAAAATATATAGCTTCAACACATATTCATTTGTGGAGTTTTTTTTACTCTACTGATAGTGTATAAGATTATTATATACATTAATGTAAGGATTTTTAAAATGAAAATAAAACTTTGCTGGTATAATTAAAAATACTAAAAAGTGATACAATTTTATGCTTAAGGGTATATTTAGGTGAGGAATTTGTAAAAAGATTTCATCTCTATCGAGGATTGTTTTTTTCTACAATTTTATAGATATTCTTAATTCAGAAATAACTTAATATTATTATCTATATTAGTCTCTATATATTTTCAATTACTTAAGAAATCCTTTGTTCTTTTTTTATCTATAAAATATTATTTTTATTAAATTAATATAAATATTTTAATCTCTATTATTTTAATACTAACTTCAATTAATTAATTGAAAATTTTTATTATCATGTTTAACTAATAAAAAAGACTATATTTTGTAATTTTAACCAAACGTTAAAAAATTAACTAATATATTTTAAAAATACATTTACTTTTTTTTTTGGTGAAAAAAACATGAACAGGAAGACAACTTTAAAAGACTTTAAAATAAACTAAAAGTTTGCTCTTGCCTGATGAGCGTATCCACCACATCAGGAGGGACTTCAAAAGTCTGAAGAGAGGTCTGCCAAGAGAGGCCGATCTTCGCTAGTTTGTCAGCAACTAAGTTATGCTCTCTAAGAACATACATGATTTCCCACTGTCCTTCAGAACGCAGGACTCTTTTGACTCTTCTAAGTAAGGTAATGCCAGAGTCCGTATTTTCTTCCATTTACTTTCAAATACATTTACTTTCAAATAGCACATGTAAATTAAATTAGAATTTAAGAAACACATATTAAAAACTAAATTTTGTAATTTTAAATATTTATTTGAGTAGCTTTCAAATACATAATGTTAATATTATTTTAACATTTTTGTATCAAAAATTAATATTTACATGATCTTATTCAAATTTCTTTTTTTTAAGGTATATTATTCAAAGTTATATATTTTTAATCACACAAAAATAAATATAAAGTTTTCTTATGAAACATTTTATAACCCATAGTTGAACAACATTAGTATTTGTTGATGCCCATTTAAAATTTTACTATCAAAGTTTATTAATTTTTAAATTAAAATTATATTTTAATATAATATTTTGAAATAATAACTTTTTTTTACTTTAAATATATTATTACAAATAATAATCAATTCAAGTTTATTTTAAATACTAAACTTTTTTATTCTTATTGTATTTATCATAATACAAGTTATAAAGATTCTAAAAATTAATCACTTGTATTATTTTGTTTTTATTTTATATTTCAGAAATACTATTATATATAATATATTTTAAATAAGAAAGCATTTAATAATGGCTTAAGAGTGTAAAATGCCATTAAATTTTTTTTAAAAAAATTTAAGCTCCTACATTTTTTTTCACTTAATTGGGTGTTTAAACTGTCAAAGTGCATCAACAAGACCCTCAAAATTTTAAAAATAAGCAATTAAGTCACTTTTTTTCATTCAATTGTCAAAATGCATCAAAAAGGTCCTTTAACCGTAAATTTTAATAGTTGACCATTAAAATTAATTGCCCCTAATTCTTTTCAATTAAAACCACCCGGTGTCACAAACATTGCGTCACATGTAATAAAAAAATTATAAAAATAAAAATCAATAAAAGTTATAAATATTATTAAAATTTAATAAAAATATTAAAAATTATTAAAAATTTGTAAAAATCATAAAAAAATTATAAAATGCATCAAAAATACTCTTTAACTATTAACTGTAACTGTTGACCGTTAAAGTTAACGATCCCCAATTTTTTTTTCAATTAAAGTCATCAGGTGTTGCAACACAGCATGAAATGTGGCGACAAATGATAAAAATAAAAATCCATAAAAAATATAGAAAATTTATAAAATACTTTTTTTGGTATGATAATTTTTATAATTATTTTACGTATTTTATATTTCTTTACATTTTTATCATTTTCTTACAACTTTATAAAAGTTTATACAATTTTTTTATATTTCTATATATTTTATAATTTTTTACGATTTTTATAATCTTTTTCTAACTTTTAATAAAAATTAAATATTTTTTATATTTTTTTATTAAAATTTAATATTTTATAAATTTTATTTTTTATCAATTTTTTGTCACATGTCACGTTATGGTTGTGATACGTGGTAACTTTAACTGAAAAAATTAGGGACAGTTAGCTTTAACGGTCAAAGGGCATTTTTTATATATTTTAACAGTTGAGTTAAAAAAAACAAAGTAAAGACTTAATTACTTTTTTAAAAAAGTTTAAGAGCATTTTTAATGTATTTTGATAGTTTAAGTATGAATTGAGTGCAATATAAGTAAAGGTTGATGCTTCTTTGGATAGGAAAGGTAGGTAATTCAAGAAATATCTTTTGATTTCTCACATAAGTAATTGTATTCAGAATCAGCGCCACAATTGGTGGTATAAATATGGTGTTTGAACTTTTGGATTACCATTCCTTCATTACTGCAATCTACATATTTGAAAGAGACAAAAACAACTTAACCTATAAACAAGAGTAACATGTGTTATCAAAATTTTATTAATCTATTATTAGTAACTTAGATTTCTTTATTTATATTTTTCAGTCTTTCCATTCAATCATAAAATCCTATTATTAAGTAAATTTCAACTCTTTTTTCTCTTTTGAAATTTAAGTTTCAGTTTTTTTTAACAATCAACTTATACTATTCAAAATTAATGTAATTTTACACTTTTTCATATTTCTTTATATAATTAATATTTTAATAATTTAATTGTTGAATTTATTGATATAATTGTACTAGTTATGTACGTAAATTTTGAACCGTTCTTATGTATCTATCATATTGATCTAAAGTACTATATACATTAACATTTATTAAATAGTTAAATGTTTTTTACATAAAATAAATAGATAGAAGTTTTTAATTTATATCAAATTTGACATGTATGATTTATATAAATGAAATATAAAATGTGAAGGTTGGATCGTTAAAACTACTACTTTTTTATATTCGCCTTTAAAATCAAGGGCTATATGTTTTTACATCCTCAAACAGAGTTTAATGTTCTAAGTAAATAAAATTGCATTTTTAGCCTTTAAGTAAATAAATGATGAAATTATAGTTTGACCCTCTAAAATTTGATTTAATCCTCTTAAAATTATAGAGATACATGTCAATACAATAGTAAATTTATATTTTTACTCTCATAAAAATATATTATTCAATCTACTTTTATCTCTAGTTGAAGATATATTTCATGGAGGCTACTTGGATTCTTTCTTTATAACAAAATCTTACTAGTTTTTATTCTGAAAATAAATGAGTTGAAGTCGTTGCATTATAGACCTATCAATTTATGGTACAAAAAATGTTGTTCTTAATTGACTACAAAGGTGATATCTCTAAATCAAATAAGTTCTGTAGCAAGACAATGCTTAAGAGGAGGATTTACAAGGATTAATGACTATAAAGGAAGATTTGAAAAAAGAAAAAAACTTACGACCGTATGTGTTGGAATTTCTTGGTGAAGTTGGGACTTTTTTAAGATAGTTGATGCCAGATTTTTGAACAATCTAATTATGCCTTTTTATTTCTAATTAACAAGGTATTTGATAACAATGAAATTATTGTATAAATAAAATCATGAAAAATTAGCACCATTGTTTTTTTTTTTATACCAAAATAGATTACTGAACTGAATTTCATACCAAATAATTTTGTGTTTAATCTAAAAATCAAACACATGAGAAAAAGAAGAGCGAAATGAATGCTTAAATTTAGGGAAACAACCATCTTTACACTCTTCCTTCCTTGCTTCTTCTTTTATTCTATTCTAAACTACTTAAGTTTAGTAAAAACCAACAAAATCTTGGAATTAATTTTAACCAAAACTACTTTGATTTACGCCTCTGCTTTATTCATTAATTACTCTGCTTAAAATCTTTTCTCTTTATTTCTTTATACATTTTCTTTTCTGATTAGGCACACTCATCGAGATATATATAAAAAATTATATAATAAACGTATTTATAAAAAATTGATGAAAAAATAAAGGAGGACTTTCCTATAAAATAATAAATTTGAGATGTTCGAAATTTTTTTCTTTTTCTAGATTTTATATAAAAATATTTAACCTTTCATCTTACTTTGCAAAATGAATAGGTTGTTGGTAATTTCAAATATGAACGGGGATCGAATGAGTCACATCAACCCATTTAAAATAATTAAACATGTTTATAGTTATAAATTAGGTTTAATATATAGTATTCAATACCAAAGTTTTGTTTTAATGTTCAATTTGGTATTTAAATTTTTTTTGTCCCAATTTGATAGTTGAATTTAGTTTCAATATTCACTTTAGTATCTAATTTTTTTTTAAATTTATACTTAGAAGTTTTTTTGTCCCAGTTTGACACTTGAGTTTAACTTCAACATTCAATTTTTTTTTTAAATTACATTGATCAGTACTTTATTCACTAAAAACATTTGTGTTCAACATACTAAAAGATAATCAAATAAACATTTGTGTTCAACATTTGTGTATCCACTATACAATTAAACCAATCAGGACGAATTCATTTCTAAAGTAGTGGTTTTACCACGACACAATAATTTTTTTTATTTTTAATTCGGTATTTATTTCTCTAACAAATTTATATTAAAGTAGCTTAGTTTCCAACGTTTTATTTATGGGTTGTTTTTATTTGAATTTTATTATTCTCTAATACAATTAAGTTGTTTTAATGATCTTTCTGTTGTTATGATCTTGGAGAGAGTATCTTTGGATTTTTACATGTTTATCTATGAATTTCTAAAAACATTGTTTCATTTTTGTTTGGGATTATAATTCCTTTCTAGAGGGTATTGTTTGTTGCATCTTCAACAATTCTATGAAGCCATATTGTGGATTTTGTTATTTAAGAGAGTTAAAAATTTCGACTTCTAATTCTTAAACATTATTGCTTTTGCTAAATAAAAAAAAAAAAAACAACAATAGGCTTTAGTAACTTTTGATTTGCTAAAAAAACATATTTTTAGGCTTCTCTCCCTCATTTGTTTTCAGCATCCAAAGAAAAAAAAAAAAAAAGGTTTCTTTTCTTCACCCGTTTGTTTCTCCTCCGCCAAGGGTGGTCGTCTTTTGTCCGTTCGCGCCTATTTCAGCACCAACGTAATCTGCTTTACTTCTACGGTTTAGATCTTCAAGGAACCGGCCCTGAGTCTTCTGAAACGAAGGCCAAAGTTCCGAACCTCCTCTCGCCGATCTCCGTTTTGCACCTTCGGATCGTCGAAGGTCGTGGACATGTCGCTCCCCTTGGCTTGCCTCGTCACCATTCAGCAGCCTATATTATTATTGCATATATATGCATATAAATAATATTTCATGGAAAAAATGTTGATATTAAAATACAACTGATGGTGACATAAGCGAAACATGATTTTTTTTTTAAAATTACCCTTTAGTGCCGAAGTATTTAATTTTAAGGTTTCAATAAATTACGGGAATTGTGGCATTCTGCCCAGTTTTAACATGGATGATGATCCAATCCCTTAGTATTGGAGATGGCAATTTGCCCCGGCTAAACCATTTTCAAGACTGGCCCTATCTACCCTATAATGGCCCCATATATGGAATGGATTATGGAATGCTCTCAACCAACCACAACTCACAAGCATAGCTATGGAATGCTCTCAACCAACCACAACTCACAAGCATAGCTACCATTCAATGTACCCCCGACTAGATACAATGTTATTAACTATCTAACTATATCTTCATTTTCTCCAATTACAATTTAGAACCAACCAACACTACCATCTCTATCTTCAACAATCATGGAGATGTCTTGGGAGCAAAGCATCACCTACTCTATCAACACTGTTTACCTTCTATTTTCTGCTTATTTAGTCTTTGTAATGCAGCTTGGCTTTGCCATGCTCTGTGCTGGTTCAGTCAGGGCCAAGAATGCCATGAATATTATGCTCACAAATGTTGTGGATGCTGTTGTTGGTAGCATCTCTTATTATCTCTTTGGTTTTGCCTTCGCATTTGGTGACACCTCCAACCCTTTCATTGGCACAAACTTCTTTGCCCTCAAAGATGTTCCTAATACCTCATTTGATTACTCTTTCTTTCTTTATCAATGGGCTTTCGCCATTGCAGTTGCAGGGATTACCAGTGGGTCAATAGCTGAGAGGACCCAATTCAGTGCTTACCTGGTTTTCTCATTTTTCCTCAGTGGGTTCGTTTACCCTGTTGTGGCTCATTGGGTGTGGTCGTCTAGTGGGTGGCTCAGTGCCAGTTCAACCAATCCACTGTTTGCTTCTGGTGCTATTGATTTTGCAGGGAGTGGCGTGGTGCACATGGTAGGTGCGGTTGCTGGATTTTGGGGTGCTTTAATTGAAGGTCCAAGAGTGGGTAGGTTCGATGCTTTTGGCAAGCCTGTGCCAATGCGTGGCCATAATGCAACCCTAGTGGTTCTGGGGACATTTTTGTTGTGGTTCGGTTGGTTTGGGTTTAATCCAGGCTCATTCGATAAGATCCTCGTGGCCTATCCTAGTACAACCAATCAAGGTAATTGGACCGCAATTGGCCGAACAGCGGTTACAACCACACTAGCCGGATCAACGGCTGGAATTGTAACATTGTTCGGCCGAAGATTACTAGTGGGCCATTGGGATGCACTCGATGTATGCAACGGAGTGCTAGGGGGGTTTGTCGCGATAACATCGGGCTGCGCAGTCGTTGAGCCATGGGCCGCTATCGTTTGCGGTTTTTTCTCGGCCTGGGTCTTGATTGGGCTGAATATAGTGGTAACGAAACTGAACTTTGATGACCCATTAGAGGCTACCCAATTGCATGGGGGATGTGGTGCATGGGGTTTGATTTTTACTGGATTGTTTGCAAAAGAGGAGTTCGTGATTCAAGCCTATGAGGCAGGAGACACCAGTGTGGTGCGACCTTACGGGCTATTCATGGGTGGGGGCTGGGGACTGCTGGGGTGCCAAGTGATAGAGCTTTTGGTGATACTGGGTTGGGTTAGCGTCACAATGGGGCCTATATTCTATGCTCAGCATCGACTGGGGATATTGAGAATATCAACGGAAGAGGAAATTGCAGGATTGGATATTTCCAGCCATGGGGGATACGCTTATAATACACATCAGGAAGAAAATCAGCCTCGTTTTTATGCAGATTATATGAGAATGCATGATCACTCATAAGCTTATCACCCATTTATTTTCTATTTTTTATTCTATCTTTCAAACATCATTTGTATTATTGGATTATTAGTAAATGCGACTGCTTAATTTGGTAAGATGTAATTAGTCATTAATAAATATGTTGTAAATTCCAAATTTAGTTTAAGTTTAGTTTTTATCCTTGGATTTAATGTTGAATTTGGTACCTAAGTTTTTCAATTTTATACTTAATAGGTTTTTTCATCCTAATTTGGTACTTGAGTTTAGCTTCAAAGTTCAATTTGGTATTTAAGATTTTTTCTTTGTCCTAATTAAGTGCCTACATTTTTTTTACTAGAACATGTGTCAAACATTCATTGAGCCACATGATGTCATTTGGCTTGTATTTCAAATTGAAACTTGAAGTCAAACTTAGGTACCAAATTGAAAAAAAACCCTTAAATATCAAATTAAACCTTTAAACCAAATTCAAGTACCAAATAATAAATTAACCTTATAAATTATGGCTTTTTCTCGTAAGTTTGAACAAGTGTTTGAAATTGAGAAACTCAAACCTTGATAGCACTAAATTGGTTATATATACCCTAATACAAAAGTTGTCTCAATTTATTGTTGCATGAAGACTAACTCAGTCATTTGCTGTGTAAAAAATAGAAAGAAAGAAAGAATGGAAATATGGAAGAAATTGAAAAAAAAAAAAGAAAAAGAAGAAGTGATATTTGGGTCTCTGTTCATGTGATTTCTTAAATGAGTTTTTAGGTTTTAAAATATATTTTTATTGATAATAATTTATTTGATGTATAATCAGATTTTACTTCATGATTAGTATATTAAAATGGTTTAGTACATTTGATATTAAGGTATCACACTTTTTTCTAATATAATAATGTATTATTTTTTTGTCTAATTTAATATACGTATTTGACAAAAAATATATATTTGGGTACTAAAATATAACAGTGTTAACTTTCAAATGTTTAATTCAAATTTTACACTTAGTTTGATAAAAGTTAACTACTAATAATATTAAATAATTATGTACTTTTATCAAATTAATCATAAAACTCAAATTTAAAAAAAAAAAAAACAAATACCATATCAAAATTTGCAAATATTTTGCTTATATTACCACAATTTTTTTCTAATTGCATGTACTAGAAAAAATATATATATGTAGATTTGAGATTACATCAATCAAATTATTTTAAATTACATTCATCATTACTATATTCACTAAAGACATTTGTGTTCAGCATACTAAAAGATAATCAAATACTAAAAACTATGTACTAGCCAAAGTTAATGGGGTTCATTCACATCTATATATCACACACGCTATTAAATTTTATACACTGGTAGTTGAAATAAATGCACTGTACTCCGTCTGAATGGATGGTGCAAAAAATGATGTTGTGAAGGTGTTTTCAGGTGATCTTGGAGGAGAAAACAGGAACGGCGTTGGCGGAATCGTCAGAGCTTCAATGCTTCCTAGCAACATTTCTATAACTTTAGTCATCGATGGTCGATCCGACGGATTACTTTGAATGCACCACAAACTCACTATGATCATCTTTCTAGTTAGTTCTTCATTTTCAGCTGTCATTCCTTCCAGGTTCAAATCTGCTCCTTCTTTAAGACGGTTGTAAATCCATACCGGAAAATTCGAGTTACTAGTCTGACTATGAATGTTTTCTTTTTCTCCGACCATTTCGAGGACCATCATCCCATAGCTGTAAACATCGGACTTGTGGGAGACACCTCCAAAGCTCCTGCAGAATACTTCTGGAGCAATGTATCCGATAGTTCCTCTAGCACTTATCGTGGAAATGATACTATCTTTCCGCTCACATAGTTTAGCAAGTCCGAAATCTGAAATTTTAGGACAAAACTTTTCATCTAGAAGGATATTGTGAGGTTTTATGTCGAAGTGTAGAATCCTTGTATTACAACCTTGATGCAAGTATTCCAATCCTCTGGCTATTCCAATTGCGATGTTATACAATGTTTTCACTTCTAACTGTTCAGGTTTATCAGGAGATTCTCGATGACAGATGAACTTATCCAATGATCCATTCGGCATGAATTCGTAGATTAGAGCTCTTATTGATATCTCATAGCAGAAACCTACAAATGCCACTACATTAACATGGGAAGTCCTGCTAATGCTAGCCACTTCATTTATAAATTCATCTCCACTTCCCTTGGCTTCATTTAGGACTTTAACGGCAACAAGTCGACCATCGGATAATGCACCTTTATATACAGTTCCGAATCCACCTTGACCTAGTTCGTCTTTGAACGACTTGGTTATTCTCTTGATGTCTGAATATGAATATCGCTTGGGAGCAAGTTCGGCACCATACTGCAAAATGTATGCCTCGATCCTTTCCCATTGCTTCCTTTTTCCTCGTTGCAACTTCAATAAAATACCTCTCGACAACGTCTCGTTCTTAATCCGGAAAGTTACTGTCATAATGACGACTACAAAAACAACAGCCCCAGCCACTCCCAAGCCTAAGAATGAAGTTGGGAAATATTAGCTAGCTGCCATTCATTGTAATCAATTGAATTAAAATGTTAACCAATATAGTACCTACCTAAGGCTAATTTGAACTTTGGAGTGAAACCATCTGATGACCCTGCAACCATCGAAGAATCGAGTTACGTATCGTAGCAAAAGTACTGATTTAAGTGATTATAAAGAAGAATGATTGTTGATTACCCGAGATGGAATCATCATCCCATTCCACTCCAAAGCCATTTTGAAGGGTCACATTCAGATAAGCTTGACTTGGACCGTGCTCCAAAACCCTTAATATCGAAGCGAAGGCTGGGACAAGAACATTGCTCCGACATGATCTCAAAGCATCCTTTGCTTCAACGGAGAGGTCAGGAAAGGCAGTTGGAACAAGGTAGTAGCCGACAGTATCAGTTCCATTCATGCTGCAATTGAACTGATGATTAGTAAGGCCTTGGTACTGATTGGCCTCGATGGGGCAACCGTAATAGAGTGATATGTTCTGGGTATTCCAAAGAGCGCGGAAAGGGCTGAGATTCAAAGAGGTGTTGACAAGGCGGCGAGGACAAAGCACACTATCCGTATTAGACATAGGTTCAAGAGTGAGAGATCTGAGGGTGGTATTGTATACCAGAAGTTGGTAAGTCCGTGAACTGATTGTAATCATGGGATTACCGCCCTCACAAAACAACTCAAATCCCGGTTTCCCGCAATACGCCGGGCTACCCTTTTGCCGGAACGGATAGCTTATCTCTTTGACGATTCCGCAGTTGAATGGTTTGTTACATTCATGGGCATTCCTAGTGTCAGTGCTGCACATACACACCAGAATCTGGAAGGAAATAAACGTTGCAACTACTCCAACAATGGGGGAAGTTCCTGCAACATTCACTCATTTCTTTTAACCAAAGCCTCCAAATTATTGACAATTAACTCGTAATACCCCCACACAACACTACATGTCATAAAGATATAAGATGAAAACAATATAATACACAGGAATTATTAAGTTACCAGCAAAATCTGCATAACTAACATAAAATTACAGAATTAGAATGCAAAATACTTGTAGCATGGTCTATTATTAAAGAAACAAATTCAACACAACACAAGCAAAGACAAGACAAGAATTTAATGTCATCTGTGCCTGAAGAATCAGTCCCAAACCCATGAATACTCGGGGGAAGAAAAAAGATGGACAAAGACAGAACCCTCAAACAAGCAGCTAAGAAGCAACATCCTTGACTTGTAAGAAGAAAAACTCATACCAGTTATTGTCAGAGATTCCATCAACCTCATTCTATGCGTTAGTACACGAGAAAGGCCCACAGAGGTTGCCATTAATGCTTAACTTGACAAGTCTCAGCTTGGGTCTGAAGCTATCAAGGATGTTGATTTGCTGAGAAGAAAGGGTTGTTGATTTTAAGGAAGGGAAAGCAGAGGAAATATCGCAGTCTCTTCTTCTTCTTGGCGAGGGTGTAGGTGTGGAAGCACCAATCAGCAGTAATTAAGATTAAGAAATTGAGAGTAAGGAAGACTATGAAATTAAAATATGTCATGAAGTCTACCATGATATGACCCATCATTTACAGCAAACAATGACTCTAGTTTCCATCATGTGGGGCCAACTAATTTATACCTTTGGGACCGTGTTTCCTAACTCGTATTAAATACCACATTGATAGAAGTTGGGATCTAGAGTTACATTCTTTAATTTAATTTGGTAATTTTTTAATTTTTTAATTTTTTAATTTTTTAATTTTTTAAATTTTAGTCCTCACAAAATGGTAATTGTTAAATTTATTAAGTTAGGTTATTTTTAAAATATAATGTGATAAACATATTATCACGTGTAATATCATATCAACTTGTTATTTTTGTATATTACTCACTGAAAATTCAGTTAATTTATTAACGAATGTTATTTGTGTTAAGACTAAAAATTTTAAAATCCAAAAAGTATAGAGAATTAAAATAATCCAATTGAATAAATCTACAATTGTACACATAGTACATGACTAATAGTTAACTTATTTGAACAAATTTAACTATTATTAATTGGATTAGGATTAAAATTTCAAAATTTAAAAAGTGCAAAAATCAAAATTGATCAAATCAAAGTATAAGGACTAAATTCACAACTTTCACAAAGTACAATAACTAATAACAAAATTTAATCAAAATAATAATAATAATAATAATAATGCACTAAAGGGTTGAACGGATCAACGCTCATGATATAATGGATCCAATAAAAAAAAAACTACCTAGTTTTCCAGACAATCAACTAAGGTAATATAATGGATCAAGATAGAACACACCTAGATTTTCCATGAAGGAACCAACAGGCAATTAACAAAGTAATATTAAACCAAAGTCTCTAATTAAAAAATAGTTATTTATTTTAATTTGAATGTGGATTAGCATCGACATTATTACCAATATAGGAGGACGTGAGTTTGAGTACCCTAAAGTTTGAGAGGGGTTATGAATAATTTTAAACATTATATCTAAAAGAGCAAATATGATATAAGAACTTATAATTAAATTAATGTTAAAAAAAGAGAGTAATATGTACATGTTTATCAATTGAGATTATATTATGTTAGTAGTTTAAAATCTATTAACTATTCAATCATATTATATACTATTTCCTTTTAGTTCTTTATTATCTTTATATACACATGCATTTTGAATATTATTATTGTTGTTATTTTTTTTTTGAAATTTGCAAGACTTTCTACCATTAACTATTTGCTTTAAATAAAATATCTATTAGTAAGATGTGCAAGAGAGGATAAAAAGGATCGTGATATTATTTTACTTAAACATGAATATAATGCATCCATATTATATGTATTCTTTCATGTCGTATATAATAGTAGAAGATTTTTTTTTACTTTTGGAAAAATTATTAATAATTTTAGATGAAATTTTTTTTAAGAATTTTAGTATATTGGTAATTATATTAATTATTTATAACTTAAATGATTTTTATAAAACTATTGGTTTATATTTTTTTTATAAAAATTAATTATATGAATTGTATATATAAAATTTATTTATTAAAAAGTTACTTTTTTAAAAAAATTGACTTCATCTCTCGTGAAACCATTTGAAGCAACAAGATAAACGAGTGTTCTCTTTTTAACATAAAAGACAGTTTTTTTTTCAATTTTTGGCAATAGCAGATAAAGGGGTTTTTTTTTCAAAGGGAAGATAAAGCTATTAAAAAGGAAAAAGATAAAGTTGAATAAGGGAGAACCAATGCTTTCCCAAAACCTTCAATCAAGCAGCCAAAACGTCCACACGCCTAAAGCTTATTTATATTAAAAATTTTAATAAAATTAAAAAAATTAAGTATTAAATAAAAATTCAAAAAAATGAAGTGAAGTGGGGTTTAAATAGACATATGTGATATGTAAAATTAATGAGAATCCGATTAAACTTTACCCATAAATTTTATTGAAATTGGGGATAATATTTGATCCGTGATATATGAAAAAGGAAAGGAAGAGAATCAGGAGTAAAGTCCCTACAGAGGTAGAACAAAAGTCAAAACCGTAGACTAAGTAGCACCATAAAGTTGAATCCGTTAAGACAGGGACAAAACTTGTAAAGTTAAGAGAGAAGACTAATTCGACCCCCATCTTACCCCAAAACTAACCAAATTTGCCCAAAGAAAAATACCACTTCCATCTAGAAACCCCCGCCCCCCTACTAAATAAATAACAGCCAACAACTGAATTAAAAAAAAAATGGGCATCGAAACAGCTTACTACATGGCATAATTTGTTTTCTACAATTGTTTCTCAAAGAATTAAAATGCGAAATTACTGTTATGGCCTTGTAAGTGTTGCATCATAATGCGGCAATATTAGTGTTGCGTCATTGTCATGCTAAGGTCCAAGTGGCGGTTGACGAGGTGCGGCACTGAGGACTTGAAGGTCCATAGGAAACTTGGTAAACTCTTGTAATCATGTGTTTAAGTACCTCACAACTTTGACCAATACCACCACTCGTAACCTATCAGTTTCTTGGGCTGACCCAGTTTTTCATATCTCATGATTACTATCCTACGACATCATAGACTTTTGGTTAATCGATAAGTGTCCTGCTTAATATTTGCGTTCAACAGTGGTTACACCTACATCTAGATAACACGAATGTAAACTATCAAGGTTCAAGAAAAATTTATGATATCAATATTATTATTTTACCCTTTTTTTCTTTTAGGATTTAGTTTGGGGTTTCTGTTCTTGGTTATGTAGACCTAGATGAACTGCTTCAACCAGCCAATCAAGTTCAGTTTTTTCAGTTGCAAAAAATGGTTTGCAAAGAAAGAACCATTTGCCATCTCCTTAATCATCAATGTAACTCGACTTACAGCAAACTAACTTTATGGTTGGTAAAGAAGAGGAACTAGTTAAATTGAAAATGAAAATCGATGAGAAAAGAGAGTAAATATTAAACCATCGACACCTCAAAAGTCCTTAGAGGATTAACATGTACTAGTCGTTTTTAAGGTTTCATTACTGGTTCCATTAATCCCCTGGAAATACAAACACAGATTGTACCTATAACCTATTCATTCCACTAGTCCCCTGTGGACATGACTTTTGCCATTCACAGGAGTGAGTGTGGCCAGAATCACTAACCCACCCAGCACAACAATCAAAATACCCAATGAGTTCACTAGCAATGCCTCCGTAGAGTAGCGTGATATTACCCGGTTTGTTTGGAGAAATGTAAGCTTTTCTAAGATACCCGTAGTAGCAGTAGCAACAGCAAGTGCATACGTATACATCCCGAAGAACACATGCCAGGGCAACAATGCAGCTCTGCTGTTTCTTGAGCCACCTGGGTACCAAAAAGTTGCGAATCCAGCAGCCCACTGGTGGAGAAGAAATTATAAAGTAAAATACGAGACATCATTAAGGTCCGTAACTTCACAAAATGAAGCCAAAATGCACTGGAAAGGAGCAGAAAATAGAACCTGGATGCCAAATAAGAAAAGGCAAGCTATGCCCAACCATGAGTGTAGACTGTAAAAGTTTTCAATGCCCTTATCATTGTGAAACTTCAAAGCAGCCCATACACCAATAGTACTCAGAATAAAAGCAAGACACTGAACTGTAAGATGAACTAACTTTTTGAAGCTTTTTGTCCCAGGAACAGTCTTGTATGCCAGCATGGCTGCATTAAACAAATATCAAACGAGTTAAACAACGCAGGATGGCAGATCAAATGTAGAATTAAGTTATATTGTTCATGAACAAAATATTTTTAGACAAGTCGCAGTTTCACCATGCTATGGCAGATCAAAGGAGATATATGTGTGAACAGATAAATTTATAATGAATTTGCTGACAAGTCCTAGAACCAGGGAAAAGGGTAAAAGAACCAAAATAGTATTTAATTATCCAAAGAGCATCTGGCACAATCAGTTGTGAGTATGACTAATGTGTGACTAAACTAAAGCGACTTCAAATCAGGGTTAAGGCTCTGTAGAGACTTTGCACCATCTAATTGTAGATGATTAAAGAATCTAGGCCATCCATGAATTTGGATTCCAAGTGGACCGCCATAAATAAACAGTTGAGATTCAATGCTGTAGAACAGTAGAGAAAAGAATATCGGAAGTACAACCTCGTATTATTCTCTTTTCGACTCCAAAAACTGACAGAACCATCCCTTATGTTCTCCCACTAGACCCAACATCATACCTCCTAAAGGACAAAAAAAAAAGGGATAAAGAAAAATAAAAAACAGATGCAACTATCCTTCTAAGTGTCACTATAAGATGATTTCCTTCGAGAAATGGACTGTTGAGTTACACTTGATGATAAAATATTGAAGCAACAAAGGGGAAAACAAAACCCTACAAACCCAAGGGAGAAATTGAATGGAACTTGGTTTATTTTCTTCCCTGCATGGAAGATGAAGAAAATCTATACTTGTTTTGAAGCCAGCAAATCGAAGAATATAGTATCTGAAAATATCAATCTAATAGGTATAACAGCTTCTGGAGAGGTATAGAGACAGGAAGGGGGAAAACAAACTTGTGCTTATTAGCTTATGCATGTATCATAGTTAATGTATTTGGCTTGAAAAACAACCACTCACATCAATGTACCATGTAAAACATCCACAAACTCTTAAAATATTTAAGCCACAGTCCTCCATAATAGCAATGATATCTCAAAAGATAAAACAAAAGGCATAATATATACTTTCATATCAAAATCCTTCCAAGAAACCATGACAATCCCCTTAGGTAGCAATTTGGAACTCGGATTTCAAAAATAGTATAAAGTAAGGGATAACATACATAAAAATGTAACATCCATGCTTATTTCTCAAATACATAGATTTGCTAAATGCCTTTTTAGTAGAGAATTTGAAATTCCTAAGAAATTTATAAATTTGACAAATTCATAATTTGAAATTCCTAAGAAATTTATAAATTTGACAAATTCATACTTTTTATGCTTTTCAAATATATATTATATTGAAACTGAACTAATTTTATTCACAAGGAATGCATTCCATTATTAAAATTTATATGGAAAATGAAATCCAAATCCAAATTTTCAAGCAAAATCATGTCATGAAAAATTAAAGAAACTGCAGAATCTTAGAGGTACATAAAAATATTAGAGTAGCTCTACTAATAATTTATAGGCAAGTCACTTCTCAAGTCCCAAGAAAACCTCAATAAACCTATCAGTGACAAAAAAGGGATAAGTTCTCAGAAAACAACCAATTTCTAGATATGCAACAGTTCCTTTTTTTCACTCAATACGTATTTATTCTTTCATCTCGTCGAATTGACATAATTTAATCTGAATAATAGAAATCAGCAGCATCAAGAACATGCTTATAACAATAAGAAAATGGCATTCACCTTCACCATTTAAGAGCACTAATCCAATGACCATTAAAACAGGATGGACCTGCAATAAGTACACAACAAAGATTACTTTTCTGAAATGGAAAAAAGAAGATACTCCTCTTCATTGGTTGAAATGCTAAGATATAATATCAATAGAAATCAAATTTTTCATTTTTACTTGCTCAAAAACATGGTTCAATTCTCAATAGCAACAACAAAATTTACCTAAAAACTAAAGCTGATCATCAATATTTTTTTTTTCACTTTCTTGTAAACTACTTGTACAATTAAACAGTGTGAAGAATGGCAATATGTCTTGATGTCAAAACAAATGAAACATTGATGTTTAATGTATCCACAATTTTCAACTTATAAATTATCACAAATTATAAAGCAAAATGGCAACAAAATCATAGAATCACCATATGTAAACTAATAAAAACCAAAGAAATGGAAACAGCCCATTAAACAAAAACAAAACCAAGTAACTGGTAAATCAATTAAAATGAAATTTATTGCTTCTCTACTTTACCCAAACACACACACACACAAAACAAACTAAAAGCAAAAGAGGGAAGAGATTACATTAAAGATGAGATCTTTGTTATCAGAGATGAGAGCCAATCCTCCTCTGTAATGAACAGTCCATATGAAAAGAATAGCTGTTATTACTATTCCCAATCCTCTAACCACCATAAAGATTGGAAATTTGATCACCGGAACCCCCATTTCTGTATCAGAAGAAACACACATACAAGAACAAAAAACCCCCCAAAAAATAAAGATATATTGCTTTGAATGTTGGATAAATGGGTATCCTCAGAAGAATGCGAAATTGCTGCCTTTTGATTACGAAGAAGGATTTTCTATTTGATTAATCTGTAGAGAATAGATCAGAAAAACGAGGCATCAGAGTTTTCAACTTTCAAACAGAGACCAGGTAGGCCAATATTTTTTTATATATTAATGTAGGTCAATTTCTAAAATAGCTCCTTGTATTATGCATTTTTAGCAGATATTTTTTATATATTAATATATGACATTTTATACAATTTGATCCTTACTATATTATACATATCACGTTCGCTCAACTTTTCTTTTTATTTTGTAATTTATTATTTTTAATAAATATTAAATTATTTTTTAAATACAATTTTTTAGTTTTATGTATTTAGTAACACCATTTAAGAATATCAAAATTTTCGGATATTTTTGATAAATTAAAAAATTAAGTACTGAGAAAAACAAAATTAAGTATTGAAGCTTTAAATGTTAAATTAAAGTTATGAAATTTATTTGCTATATTACTTAAAATTAATCGAAAGATAAATAAATTATTTGATAAATATAAATTAAAAATTAAAAATTAAAAATTTTATATTCTACATTTTACTCTTAATTTTTAAACATTTCTTCATATTCTAAAACGTAAAGTTTCTATATGATAATATAATATTAAAATAAATAAAATAAAATAAAATTAATTAAAAATATTCTTATAGATTTAATTTTTTAATAATTTATCAAATAAATTCTTATTTAAAAATGTAATTATAGTTATCAAAATAATTATTCTCAACTAATTCTTTATTTATAACATTCTTTTAAAAAAATACATTAGCCAGAAAATGGAATTAATTAAACAATGTTCAAATTTTAAGATAAACCGTAACATTAATAACATTTTAATCTTTGACATTTACTTTTATGTGTAATTATGTCCATCCAGAAGTTCCACACCAAAAATCAAATAAAAAGAAAAAGAAAAACTTAAAAAAAATAAAATTAAAAGACTTCTTTTTGGGTTTTTTTTATCGTGTTTGGAACAGTGGCTATGGGTAGTGCCTGATAAGGTAGCGGCACCACCCAAAATTTCCCAACAATCATCATGCCATCATTAAGCCGTAATTGGTTTAAAATAATATTTTATTGGTGGAGGGTAGACATATGGCGACACTGGTATTATCTAGTAAAATACGAGTTTGAAACATCTTGGAGCGGTGAAGGAGATGTGTTAGGCAACACTCAGATGGAAGAGATGTGTTAGGCGGCACTAGGCCCTATTTAAACAATGCTTTCTTGAACGGTTTAGCAATTAACTGATAAGAAGAAAGGAGAAAAAAAATTGTAGAAGAGGAGAAAACAAAGAAGAATTTGTAAACTTAGTACAATATTAACTTTATTTTCTTATATTTTTTATAGTTGAATATTGTTTTTCAAATATATATTGAGAAATTTTATTATTTTTATAGATTTAATATTGAAGATGGATAATTAATTCTTCGCATGCGTTTATTTCGATGAAGTATTTTTAACAACAACAGTTGGTTGTATATTTGAATGTCGCCAACAAATAGAATGAGACTTAATAGAAATGTGACAGTTGATGATATGAAGAAAAGGATCAATGCAAAAATTATTAGACGTTGTGGGAGGAAGATATTGAAACTATTCTACAAATTCTCAATTTTGTCAAATCTCATTAAATTCATTGATATGGAACTCATAGACGATAAAGACGTGGAAGCAATGGTCGCACTTTATTGTTGGACTAAGAGTGGCCACAGCGAACCGATTCAGTTGTTTTCTGAGTTAGCTGATGTGGAGCCAGTTGAAGATTTCACTTCATTAGGTGAAGAAAATAGAGTGCAAGATCCATGTACGAATGTTCCAAGAGCTTCTGTTGATAGGCAATTGTATGTACACGGGTTTGACATATATTTCAACATATTTTTTAAATATTCTTAATACTTTTAATTCGAAAAGGTAACATGTCTTTTCGAAATACATACGAAACGTACAAGCTAGAACAACACTGTTTCAGGTAAAGGCTAACCAGACTTGAGGGTGATATGCACAGTGAAACGAATACTCCTTTCCGAGAGTGGTTGAATACCATAGAGCCGTGGCAATAGGCTCAAAGTTTCAATGATGGGTCTTGATATGGTCATATGACTACCAACCTGACAAAGGTGGTTAACTCCTTCTTTAAGCAAACACGACATCTTTCAATTTCATCTGCTTTCCTACTTACATTCTACAGGCTGGCAACCTTAATGCCAAGAATGGGGCTGAAACAAGTAAAGCAAATGGAGGCGGGACACGTGTTTGCCGTAGAGGTCAAGAAGGCAATGGATGCAAACCGTCAAAAAGTAAGGTCGATGAATGTAGAAATATATTCTCGACAGTTAGAAACTTTTTAAGTTGCAGAATACATCAACCATCGACCCGACGTCCTACCTAGGTCCTACGGAGTTGATCTCCAAAATAGACGGTTCGACTGCAGAAAGTTTCAAACATTTTATTTCCCTTGTACGCATGTCGTTGCAGCTTGTGCTCACGCCTCGATTAATGTTGAACAATATATCGATGATGTATACATTCTGGAACGCAAATTGCGTACTTGGGGAAATGAGTTCTCTATCTTGTGTGATGTATCAATGTGGGAAGTGCCTTTGTCGACTTTCAAGCTTGTCCCAAATAAGGGGTTACGTAGAAAGCCGAAAGGAAACCCACATGTCATCCGGATTCAAGGTGAAAATGGACTTGAGGGAGAAAACTGACCCTAAACATTACAATGTGTGTAGAACAGTTGGTCTGTAACGCCCCTTACCCGAGACCGTTGCCGGAGTCGAGCACAAGGCACTACTAAACTTATTTGAGCACTTAACCAAATTTAGATAATTTATATCATACTTTTCAGACAAGCTGTCCAACTGCGTCATAGTTGCTAAATAATTCATATCTCGAGTTATAAAACTCAAAACCCAAATCCGTAAATTTTCCCCGAATTTATACTCATATATCTACTTACCAATTTTTTTTATAATTTTTTGGTTGGTCCAATTAGTACAGTTTATTAGTTAAATCCTCCCCTATTTCAGGGTTTGGCTACTTTGACCCCTGTGCACTTCGAACCAAATTTCTCTCTGTAAAAAATTCAAATAACCATGCCATTTCTTTCTCTTAAAAATAGACCCAATGAGAAATCCATACATATATAGTATGACTCATAATTATTTTTTTGCAATTTTTAATGATTTTCTAAAATCAGAACAGGGGAACTCAAAGTCATTCAGACTCTGTCTCACCACAATTTAAATATCTCATAACATAAAATCCAATTGCATGCACCGTTTCCTCTATATGAAACTAGACTCATTAGGATTTAATCTCATTTTTTTTCCAGCCCTTAACTCAATTTCCACAATTTATGGTGAATTTTCAAAGTCAAACTACTGCTACTTACCAAAAACTGTTTTAGTACAAATATTGTTAACTAGTTCATAACATCTTTACTTCAATTCATTCAAACTCTATACATGCCATATAAATCTTTAAACATAAAACAAAAACTACCAGAATTGATCTGAATAGTGTGCCCTGTTGTGTTGATCCGATCTACCCACTTCACTTCAAGTCAATCTACATAAAAATATTAAACACACACAAGTAAGCTTATTGAAGCTTAGTAAGCTCATAGGCATATAAACACAAATCATATCAAATATCGTACACAATCTTATATCTATTAGTTTAACTATTTCATCCTCCAAATCACAATTTCATTAATAACTCATTGGAATAATTTCCATATGGCTACTCACAATTTAACTCCCTTAGGCTCATTTCTCATTTACTTCATTGTCAATTTAAGGAACAATAAGGGAATTAAGTGCTTCATTATCACATTGCCATAGTAAACTATGGACTTTCACATTATTACGCATCACACACCGAAGCCATAGCCTTGCCATGGTCTTACACGGTTCACATATCATACCGAAGCCATATCCCAGACATGGTCTTATACGGAATCACATTATCACATTATACCGATGCCATAGCCCAGCTATGGTCTTATACGGAGTCACATTATCACATTGCACCGATGCCATAGCCCAGCTATGGTCTTAAACGGGCACACTTATCACATATTTTTCGTCAATTCATCAGGGTCACAGAATAGAAGCACTCAAATCCATTGTTCCTACTAATTTGTACTTTTAGTTACACATTATTCATTAGTTAATGCAAATTGATAGTATTCATCAACAATAAAATACTTTAACAATCATAAGATTTTCATATCAAAACATTGAACTTTTCCATATGAACTTACCTGGACTAATTTGCAAAAGTCGTAGAAATTCAGGGACTATTCTTGAATTTTCTCCTTTCCACGATTCAGTTCGTTTTCTTGATCTATAATTATAAAATCATTCCTTCATTAGCATCCATTTCAATTCTATTTCACTTCACAATTTATGCTGTTCAAATTTCGAAATTGCACTTTTACCCCAAAATTTACAGTTTTCACAATTTAGTCCCTGCTCAATTCACCCATCAATTGAACTAATTTTTCTCAATTAACACTTTATTTTATCATTATAAACTATGTAAAAACCTTTTATATTCTTAATTTCAACAGAAACCTTCAATTCACAACTTTTTCACAATTAGGTCCTAAATATCATTTCCTATCAAAATCACTTAATAAAACCACCTTAATATGAAATTAGAACTTAAATTTCATAATAATTCATCATAAAATTCCCTTATCCATCCAGGGTAACTTCCAATTTCACCCATAAAATCAAAAACTAATGAATTCTACAAGTGGACCTAATTGTAAAAGTCATAAAAACATAAAAAATTATCAAGAAAAGTAAGAATTAAACTCACATGATGTAAAAATATGAAAAACCAGCTTTCTCCAGACCTTCTATGGCGTTTTGGCTGAGAAAATATGAAGAAATGTCTAGATTTTTCAATTACATCATTATTTAACTATTAACTTTTATGCTATTTCCAATTTTGCCCCTTGTTCACATTGTTTTCTTGCTTATTTCATACCCAAACCGTCCAGCCATTAACCTTTGGGTATAATTGCTCTTTAAATCCATCTTTTTAAATACTTAAGCTATTTACTCACAATTTAACAAATTTTGCGCTATTTTCAATTTAGTCCTTTTTAATTAATTATCCATCCAAACGTTAAAATTTTCTAACGAAACTTTAATACTAACTCAATGACACTCCATAAATATTTATAAAAATATTTATAGCTCAATTTTCAACTTTGAGGTCTCGATACCTCATCTTTGACCCGTTTGACCTAATAAATTCTTTTAATTCACTAATTTCACCATTTCACAAATTCTTCTAAATTCTTACTTGACTCATAAATATTAAATTACTATCTTGTTCAATCTTATTTGTCGAATTTAGTGATCTCAAATCACCATTTCCGACACCACTGAAAATTAGGTCGTTACATGGTCATACTCAGACTAAATGCCCGCATCGAACTTGCCATATTGGACAATCATCTCGATCGAGTGGAATATGAATTAATGTACTCCATATTCAAATGTATGTGAAATGTTGTTATCAGTTGAAGTAATACTTTATTTTACATAAAATTTGTGTATACTTTTAGGTTTATTAAAATTTATTTGATTATAATGGAATTTTGATATTGCTTAAACATGTTCAACTATAAAATGAAAAGATTGCACTTTAGTTAATATTACATTAAAATACAGAGAAAATGTCTAAACTATATATTATACAAACTTGAAAATTTGAATTACAATTACAAAATGCATGTAATAAAGATAATGTTACACGTGCTAAAATTGATGGTTCGATGGTATTGTCCGTGGGATAAACCATTGTGGTGTCTGGCGTTGGCGTTGAAGGGTGCTCGTGATGGTCATTGTTATCCTCATTCGGAGCATCGTTCACGACATCCATCAGCAAACATTGGGGTGTGTTAAACATACTTAAAAAATTGTATGTCCCAAAGGTTTACCTAGGAGGGGTGGAGTATTGTGGTGGTAATAGGTTGAAGATATCAAACGTCATTGATGATCTTGGATCCGGATAATCAGAACTAGAACCTGGAATCTCTAACTAATATGCGTAACTTGACAAGCCCGAAAAATCTACCCCTAAATTCAGATGATAAGAACTACCTCCAGATTGTGTATAAGACCGCTCAGGTTTGGGCTCAGGCTTGGGTTGGGCTACAGAAGGCAGATGTCCTCGTCAATGGTGTTGGTGGCCTCATCGATGCATACGTAAAGGGACTAGCATTAATTTCCCACCAAATAAATATGATTTCCAATTCTCGATGTACCAATATTAGTACTCAACCGAAAGCCACAAATCAAAATCAAAATCAAAATACATTCGAGGCCTCTACCCCATCCAGACGTTCCTCAATACAAAATATTGTTGATGTTCTAATGCCCAATTATTTCATTGTTTCCCCCTTTTGTTAATTCCGTGGACATTGTCAAAACTTTGTGGAACATCTAGAATATTTTGTTTGCACCCGAATTGTTACAGAACTCGATCCCTATTCCACCAGTCGACTGTTGTGAAATTTAGCAGGGGTGCATTAATGCACCACAAGTGTGAATGGATGTGAGCAGACGGGGAAATAATAGTCGCAATGTTTGAGGTGAAATATGGCATCCAGAAGAATTGCACAATTAATAATATGATTATAGTAACACGAGTCAAATAACATAAATAAAATAATTACATATCATGAATTTAGAAAAAAAATTACCCCCTCCCTGGCGTGTGTCTCAATCATCTGTCTGTAAATCGCAAACGTATAGGACCTCCCGATACTCGAACAAGTATACTATCTACGAAAAACTTAAACTTGTTAAAACAAATTTTCATAAAAAGCAAGATTCTTGATGTAATGCGTAAATTTTATCATCTATTTACAAGTGGGAAGATGTAACACCCCCTACCCGTATCCGTCATTGGAACAGGGTACGAGGAATTACCGAAGCTTACCGAATCATTATTAATTAGGGGAAAAAGTAAAACAAAGTAAACATGTAATATTTAATAAATTCGTATAACATGGTAATTAACTTACCGCTTCTCTATATTCAACATAATTATGCAAATCATAATTATTCGAATTGATCATGAGTCCTAATACCTATTCTTATCACATTGTTAGTCATATAATTCATAGAAATATTAAGAAACATGTATGAGCTCAACTTTCATTAAATTTCTCATATACATATACTTTTACACATCATTTATTCACATAACTTATAACAATCATATCTATATATTTTAAATACGCTTTCATAACAATTTGTCTTGATTTCAAATTATCTCACATTGGAGCTTTACTCATCAATCATTTGAAATACTATCTTTATACAAATAGTACACCTGAGTTGCACAATTCTATAATTATGAACGAACACATTTGTAAAATATATGCCATGTTCATATATCGTAGTCTCATATTTCCTTATATCAAATATATAACCATCATTTTCTTGTGTTTTAGATAAATACATATAACCATACATAAGCATGCAATTCACTATTTCTTCCTGTCTATCACAATTTCAAATGACAGATTCATGTGAATGAGCTCAATAATAACCATGAAAATACTTACCACATTCTTTCACACATGTTCCACTTATAACATAGTTTTTTATATTTGGCTTGACATTTACTAAGCAATATTGGATATTCATTTATTAGACAATATCAAATATTCAAATTATTCTTTAACATATATAACATTTAATTCAAACATAAATTTATAACATTTTTCATTTTAACAAAGTTTAACATTTACCAAATATAATCAAGCATGTGATCAATTTATGCATAAGTCACTCACATATTTTCCTCCTCATCCTCTCCATTCCACATCCTTAATGTATATAACACGCTTATAAGTAACATTATATATAATTTCACTATTTACTTATATTTATATTCAAAAGTTGTCTACCTGTGTCATAGTCACTAAATTATTTTTAACTTGAGCTATGGAGCTCTAAATTAAGATCTGTTAATTTTCCCTGAAACTAGACTTACATATCTTCTTACCATAAAATTTTCAAAATTTTTGGTTTAGCCAATAAGTACAGTTTATTCTTTAAAGTCACCTCTATTTTGCTGTCTGACAATTCCGGCCCTTCTTCACTAAAAATTAATTATCTCATCGTACGATATTTGAATAATGTTCCCATTTGTTTCTCTTGAAAATAGGCTCAATCAGGATTCTAAACATATAAATTTAAGACCTTAATTATTTTTTTCAATTTTTGATGATTTTCCAAAGTCAGAACAGGGGAACCTGAAATCATTTTGACTTGTCTCACAAAATTTATTATATCTCATGATTTAAAATTCCATTGCTTACATCTTTTCTTCTATAAGAAACTAGACTCAAAAAGCTTTAATTTCATGTTTTATTCATCCTCTCATTCAATTTATACAATTTTTTGTGATTTTTCAAAATGAGACTACTACTGCTGTCCAAAACAGTTTTAATGCAAAATGTTGATTTCCATTTTACCCTAAATTTCACAGTTCATATTCAGTCCTTGCTCAATTAACCCCTCAATTGAGCTAATTTTTCTCAATTAATACATTAGTCTATCATTTTAAACTACTTTATAACCCTTGAAAATCAGAACTTTAGCACTAGACCGTAATTCCAAACTCTTTCATAATTAGGTCCTAAAATCAATTTCCATCAATTTTACTTGATAAGATCATCATATATCAAAACTAAAGCTTAAATTTTATATTTATTCATGATATGCTTCCAGCACTCATCCATAGCAACTTTAAAAATTAGCCATGGAATCAAAAACTAATGACATAGTAAGTTGGACCCAATTGTAAAAGTCCAAAATCTTAGAAATTTCAAGTAGAAAGCAAGAATTAAACTTACATGAAGCTAGAGTATGAAAACCAGTTTGAGCCCTTTTCCATGGCTGTTTTTCAGCTGATGAAAATAAAGAGAATTCTAGATATTCCAATTTGGTCACATTCTTATTTAACTAATTTTGGCAATTTTCGAATTTTACCCTTATTTCACCCATTTCCTAATTGTTCTCAGCTATTGCTGCCCAAAATATCTCTTTTGGGCTTATTTTCACTTTAGGTCCTTCTTCATTTGAAAATTAAGCTATTTAATCCTTCTAGCAACTTTTACACCTTCTTCAATTTAGTCCTTTTTATTTAATTAATCACCCAAACGTCAAAATTTTCTAACGAAATTTTAATACTACCTTATTGACACTTTTTAAATATTTATAAAAATATTCATGGTTCATTTTATAACACCGAGATATCGATACTTTTTAAAAATATTTATGGTTCATTTTATAACACCGAGATATCGATACTTGTTTTCTTAATTTCTTGACCAAATAAGTATTTATAAAACATAATTTACTATTTCAAAAATCTTTTAAAAGCTACATTTGGCTCATAAATATTAAATAATATAATCTACGAGTTCATTTTTCGAATTTGGTGGTCTTGAACCACTATTTCCGACATCGCTGAAATTTGGGCTATTACAAAAGACGTGTTTGATGACTAACTAATGCCAAAAATTGTATCCTATACAACGCCCAGGACAGTAACAATATCATGCACCCGCCTATGTCTTGTGTATCGTACTTTGTCACCCGATAAAGCTCATGATACAATGTTGCTAGTACTGTTAAACCCCAATTGTACGAATGAGCAGTTGTCAAATCAGATAACAAGGGCAGGTACATCAAGTAGACCTTGTTGTTATTTGCATCTAGCATAAGTACACCCCCTGTAAGATACATTATATATGCTCGAACAACGTACATCATCTCCCGCTCAATGGCACTACTTGGTAAAGTTTTGAAATTTCCCTTCAACCATGAAAATCTCAAACTTGTAAATTTATCTCCATTATCACCGGGCGAGTGTCCTAGTAAGTGATAGCAAAGTGCCGTTAGTTCAGACACTATACTTGTATCTGTGACCGTACTATTGTCAATTGGGAGCCCAAGTTGTAGTTCAACATCTTCTAGAGTGATGGTGCACTCCCCACACGGCAAATGAAATGTGTGGGTTTCTGAGCGTCGCCGCTCGACCAAAGCAGATATCAAGTCAGCCTTCAAATCAAACATGCAGATCAATGCCGCTAACCTGAATCCGGATGCCTCCAAGTATGGCATAATACATTCATTCGGATCGTTAACACGGGCCCTTAATACGCAATACTCACCCTGATCATATTAAATTACGGCATTAGTTAAAATATCCCAAATAAATAAAAAATGACGTGCAACTTTATAAGGGGACCTTTGAATAACAAATAACAATTTTATTACTGACACATTAACCATATTTGTTGCGTGATCATTTTTTCTAATCAAAGAACTCATTTGGATATCTGCAATTTAAAAAATAATAATAATCATCACCTGAACAAATAAACAATATACAAATAACAAAAATGAATTTTGTACAATTTGTTATTTTTTGGAAGTATTACTAATATTTTTACCCATATAAACAAATTGAAAACAATATCATTTTGGATACACTAACTCTAATATAAGTCGATCATTTATTTTTTAGAAACTATCTAATGTAACTCGCTCAACCAAAAAAATATATATGCATCCGCATGTAGATGTACATAACAAATATTCAACGTATATAGATTGTAAAAATTTGTAAAGTCAATTGAGTTCAATTAATTAGTATTCAATCAATTTAATGTAACATGTTTTTTTCTTATAAAAATCGCATCAATCATTTATTTTTCTTATAAAAAAATTAAAAGTATTATGATAATTTCTCTACTTGAAGACAACTAATTTAGTGTGTTTTTCGTCCATTTCACCCCAATAATCTAAAAAACATAATAAAATACCAAAATGGATCACCTTACAAATTTGTAGCAAACGGTCTATTTCGGTATTTAATATTGTAGCAAACGATTCATTTCGGTAATTAATTTGTAGGGTGACCCATTTTGGTATTTAATTATTTTTTAGATTATTGAGGTAAAAAGGCCATATTTGGGGCATATAGGGGGTCACACACAGTTTCTTCTCTTTTAATGCATTCAAACAAATAAATAATAATTATAAAAAATTAATGCTGAAGAAATAAAAAATTTAAATGTAAAATAACACAACAAAACATAACATAACTAATAAATCCAGACAAATAATACGGATTACAAAACAAATAAATAATAGCGTAATTACAAAAAAAAATAAAAAATGTACCTTTAAACCTTAATCTACTGCTACTCCTCTCCTTACAAAATCGCAAAATAAGACAAATAGTAAGAATTATAAAATAAATAAATAATATTTGCAAAAAATTAATTAAAAATACACCTTTAAAGCTTAATCTATTGTTGCCTCCTATAAACCTTAAACCACAAAACATAACAAAAATATTAGTTATAACACCACAAATAATCTTAAACCCTAAACAAATAAATGATAGTTATAAAAAGTTTACCAGACTCAAATATATTGTTGCCTCCTCTGAACCCTAAGCCACAAAATATAACAAAACCATTACTTGTAACACCACAAAGTAACCCTAAATCCTAAACAAGTAAAAGATAATTAAAAAAATTACCTTTGAGTCCCAATGTTGTTCCTGCCTCCTCTTCTTCAAACACCACAAAATCTTCTTATCTTCCATACTCTTTTCTTTTCTCCCCAAACTTCTCTTTCTTTTCTTCTTTTCACAGCCACAACCATGGTTGGGGACCAACTTGGTCCTTATATAGGGTAAAATATTTACCCATCAAAGGCCCTAAAAATCTGGTTGAGAAACTAAAAAAGCCGTTAGAAAAAAAATCTGATTGTCCGGTCACATCTGCCACATAGGTGCCACTTGACATCCCTTTTCCAACCAGTGTCGCCTAGCACCCCTCCTCCACCCATTAAAAAATAATAAACTCGTATTTCACCTGGTATAAGTCCTATACAGGTGCCGTTGTATTCAAAGGCACTACCAATAAAAATATATTTTTTTTAAAATTGATAACAGACTAATGATTGACTGATGATGGTAGCCAAAAATTAGGGTGGTGCTGCCACTTTGTCAGACACCACCCCTGGTTACTGTAGCCAGCATACCATTTTCACAATTAATTAGTTTGAGATACCATTTAAGATATTATTTTATTTTTTTAGAATATTGGGGTAAAAAACCCCTCCTTTTAGCTATACTAAAATACTTAGTAGGGATCGTGAAACCCAAGATAACCTTAAATCTCTTTTAACACAATTAATAATTCAATAAATAAAAATTATTATTTGTTATGAAATAAATAATAAAAATAGTAAAAAATAAGAAAAGAGAAAAGCAAAAGAGAACAAAAGATAGGAAAGCAAAAAGGAATGAATTTTTATTGATCAATAAATATGTTTACAATGCTTCTCCAAAATTTAAGGCCCATTTGTTTACATGTAAAATGTTTCACTGAAAATATTTTTTTTATTTTTCTATGTTTGTTTCACAGAAAACAACTTGGTCAATGAAAAATGACTTACAGGTCAATATAAAATAAGTCTTTTTTCTTGTAAAATGACTTACCCTTTTGAAAAGCGTAAGTCATTCTCCGAAAAAGAGCTCATCTATAGATAATTTTATTTTTATATAAAAATGAACTTAAATCAAGCTTAATATTATTATATTTATAATAAATTTTATTTTTATATTTAAAATATTTAAAATTATTAAAATATTATATTTTTCAATATTATTAACATACATATTTAATTATTTATTTTTAGTCACATAATAAATTATTAATATAATAAATATAATTTATTATTTAATAAATTATTTAATATTTCAATTTTATTTTAATAATAATTTTAAATAATATTATTCACATATTATTAAAAATATTCAATATTAATATTTTAATAATAAATATTCATTACAATTATACATATATTAATAATAAATGTTTTGTAGTATTAAAGTTAAAATATGTCATAAGTCTACGTACATTTCACAGATTTGCAATTTAGTTTTTGTACTTTTATTTTCAAGAATTTAGTCATTTTACTTTTCAAATTTAAAAATCAAGTCCAATTGTTGATATCGTTAAATTTTTTTGTCAATTTTGTTGATGTCACATTTTTAAATAAAAAAATATTCATTTGGTAGTCATGTAATTAAAAATTTACATTGTAGTGAACCTGAATTTAACATAATATTTTTAATATAAGCAAAAACAATGTAAAATATGAAATTATAGATACAAATAAATTCAATTAAATAATAAAAAAATAAGACAATCTCAAATGTATGTTTGTTTCATTAAAAACAACTTTTATGAAATATTTTTAAGAAATCTACTAACCAACAGAAAATATTTTACACAGATTCATTCAAACACTGGAAAATATTAGTTTTTCCAGAAAAGTAAATCATTTTCCAGAAATCATTTTCCGGAAGTCATTTTCAGTGAAACAAACAGAGCCACCCGGCCCGACTTGAAGGCCCGCCCAAAATGTGGGAGGGTTTAGGCAAAAATATAGGTCCAAAAAATGGGCTTGGACGAAAAAATAAGGCTCGTTTAAAAAACGGGCTGAGCCTCAAGTAAGAGCCCGGTCCGGCCCGAATTTACTAAAAGACAAAAAAATCTGCCCTTTTTTTTAAATGTTATTTTCTTGTTGTTTTCTTCCTATTTTGCTACCATTTTACTATTATGTTGCTACTATTTTATTGTTATTGTTTGGATATTGTACAAAACTTATTTTATTGTTAATTTTGTTATTATTTTAAAGGTATTTGTTAATTTTGTTATTATTTTAGAGGCATTTGCTTGTTAAGTTGTATTTATCTTAGTGTTATTTAAGACTACATATTTTATAAAATTTATGTTCAATTTGTTGGGAAATATTTATTTTGATGTTTTTAGTATTTTTTTATGTATTATATATATTTAAAAATGATATAAAAATTATATAAAAATTAATACAGGTAGGCCAAGTCGGGCTCGGATTTTAGCATTTTTATTCGGGTCAGACTTGGGCAAAATTTTAGGCCCATTTTTTGGGCCAGGCTTGGGCTAGTAAATGGGCCCGAATTTTTAGTTGAACTCGGCCCGGCCCAGCCCATGAACACCTCTAGTCACTTACTTAAAGGAGTTATTAATTTATTTATATAAATAAAGGAATTATTAATTAAAAATATTTTTAACATAATGATATATATAATATATTTTATTATATATTACATATTTATTATTTTATTTATATAAATAAAAAATTTATTAATTAAAAAAAGGAATTAAAACTTGAAAATAATATATTTATTAATTAAAAAATTAAAACAAAATGAAATAAAAAATATAAATGTGAATAGGAGAATAATCAAACTCGAGACTCAAGAAAAAATCACTAACATTTAAGTTATTAAAGAAGACGCATTTTGTAAAACACATTTTCTGGCACATTACCTGAAAATGCATCCTGCTAAACGTGTTTTTTGTTTGTCTCTCTAAAATCAACTTATTTCCCTAAATATGGGAAAAATCGGCCTACTTCGCTTAATATTTTTTAAAATTGGCATATTATGTTATTTTACCTCTTTTAGCTATACTAAAATACTTGGTAGGAATTGTGAAACCAAGATAACCCAAAATCCCTTAACACAAGTAATAATTCAACAAAATAAAAATAAAAATATTATTTTTTATGAAATAAATAATAAAAAGAGTAAAACATAAGAAAATAAAAAAGTAAAAGATAACAATAAATAGAAAAGAAAAAGATAACAATTTTTTATTGATCAATAAGGATGTTTACAATGTTTTTCTAAAATTTATATTTATAAACATAAAAAGTATAAATAAAATAAAATTCTACTTCTAATGACTATTAGAGTTCTAAAAATCATCCATTTTACAATTATTATAAAGTCACTTACTACATCCACATAAAAAATTACGTATTTATATATTGCTACATCCGCTTTATGGTTTTTCACTTAATAGTTTGTTATTTAATTCAACCATAAGTAAACATGACATTAATTCATAATATAATTTAAAACATTTTCTTTTCATGGTATTGCTACTGCAGGAGTACATTTGAAATATGAAAAATTGAAAAAGTTTTCTCTAACAGGTTATCATTGGTAATATTATTCCAACATAATTGAAAACTCATCTTAAATAGTGCAGAGTTATACTCACATATAAATTTAAAATATTGCAACTTTAAATGCATCTAATCATAATGAGTTTTAGATAAATTGATCATACTTCGATGGTCATATATTTCTCTTAAATTAATCTACAATTCAAGTAGATCTTTGAAAATCGAAACACAATCTTTCTCTATCCTTTTCAAAATAAAAATAGGTAGTCAAGTATCATGCATAATATAATAACTTAATCTTTCTCTATCAATAGATGTAGATATTAATAGCAAGAATGATTCATACTAAATGTTTTTTTTCCATTCACAATCTCAATATGAGATTTCACCATAGAGAATATATTTTAAAACAAAATAATTTCTCTAAGACTAACTAGAACATAATACATCTATTATCACTTTGTTTCTTCAAATAACAATTTATTAGCTCTTCTGGAGCCTTGAATTAATTTTGCAACACTAAATATTAGTGTGTTTCATTGCCACATTAAACATCGGGTAACAACATTATATTAGCTCTTCTGGAGTTTTAAATTAATTTTGGACTATTAAAGTTTAGTTTGTTTCATTACCAAATAAGAAAAATGATTTTTATCCCTAAGGATAGCATGCATTGTTGTATTGTCTACGAGACATAAGGAATATTAATAGAGTGATAAAATATTCATATGTATGACAGGTACATTTCATACATTGAGAACATAAGTTATTTCTCCTCCATTTCTAGGTGAACCTCTTATCATATTTATAATTACGCCCTTTAAATTTATTATTATACTTGCATTCACTTCAGGAAATGTCATTCAATATAGTGAGCTTCTGTACATGTAAAATAACATTAGAATGGTATAAATAATTAGAAACTTAAGGGATCATATATAACTAGTCACATAAATAAATGATCAAATTGTGAAATTTGAGCAATAAGATCTCTACATTGATATATTAGCTCTTTTAAAGTTTTCAACTAATTTTTTACTACCAAATATTGCAATAATATTGGTTTGTTTCAGTACCAAGTAAGATAAATACTTTTTATATGTAAGATAGTGTTCATTGTTACAAAATATTTGGGCATATGACAGATATATGACCAATAATTTTTTATATCACATTGATAACATAAATTTTATTTTGAGAACTCTTATTATTCTCTTTTAGTGATTCTTTTTATGCCACTTATCATATACATGATTATATCCTTTAAATTTATTTTATGGTCTAGAGAAGTGAATGCAAAAAACCTAGTAGGAGTTTTAGAAGGTCGTCTTACTTGGCTTAAACAATAGTAAGTTAACAGATACTTGCGATTACAATTTTAATCAAATTTCAAGTAATATAATGTAGAATAAAATAAATTATAGATTAATTCATTCGTTTATTATAATAAAGCTCATACAAAGTTCCTTACCGACAGAAAATGCTAAAATCTACTGATTTTTTAAAATCAACTTGCCGTTTCGAACTTTCCTTCATCTCCTCACTTTCTTTCTTAATATCAGAATCTTTTGGGATCCTAAATTTAAATTTCTTATTTTACATCTTCACCATGAATAGTATAAAATATTGCAATTTCTTTTTTACAAAAAAGAAAAATCAGATTTATTTAATTAAAATATTCAAAATGAAAATAATTCATTTGCTATAAATTTAATATGTATTTTTATATTTGACGTTACAACGGGTTGAAATATCAGAATTTAATATGTTATTACTGTCTTCAATTTTGCAAAAATAAAAACATTTTAACCCTTCATAAAACAAATTTTAGCTTACTTTCACCTTAGAATTTGCGCCTTTTATCAAAAGTGTCTAAAATGGATGAAATACTCAACCGCTGTTAAGTCGCTGAGTTGGCGCAGGTCATTAAACAATTCAAAAAATAAAAATTTTATTTAAAAAATATAGACAAATTTTAAAATATTAAAAATTATAATCTTCTAATTGTTTGTTCTTTTCCATGATTTATTTTTCTTTTAAATATTAAAAATATTGGCCCAAGCAGAAGCAATAGCAAAACTTCAATTTTTCATTCATTTTCTTGCTTACTAATCAGAACTTGCATTTTGAAGAGAAGAAAAAATAATGGACCCATAATTTTTAAACTCAAAAAATAAATGTAACAACCCAATTTCATTAAAATCGGAATAGTGGTTTCGAGACCACAAATTTGAGTCCGAAAAATGAAATTATTTAAATTTCATAAAATGATAGGTATTATGATAGGAATATTGCATGAAAATTTTTATCGAAAATTTTTTATCAATTATGTGTCTAATTGCAAAAAAGGACTAAATTGAATAAAATGTCAAAGTTAAATTCTAGTAGTTATAAGGATTAAATAGCTATAGAATTAAAAGTGAGAAGTCCTTATATGGGAATTAGACCATTGATGAAAAATATGTAGATATTTTTAATGAGTCATCCATGGAAAAATTGAAAAAGGTTAAGGACTAAATTGGAAATTGAATTAAATAAAGTATGATAAATGATTAAATAGAACTAAACCCATTTTATATCATCTTCTTCTTCATAAAATACATGGAAACCCTAGGAGAGAGAAAGGAAATTTCTCAAGCTTGATTTGGTAAGTTTTATGTCCCATTTTTAGTGATTTTTTATATTTTTAAGATCGGGAAAGCTTAATTTTTTATTTGGGTGATTAAATTGAAAGAAAATCAAAGTTTAGAAAATTACCCATGGATGAATATGCTGTAAATTGAAAGTTTATAATAGGAAATGAAAGGTTATTAATAGAGAAATCACTTTTACAAAGTGATTTTTAGTGAAAACATGTGTAGGGACTAGCAAAGTAGTGAAATTCTTGGAAAAATTCTGAAATTTATGAAATACATGTGCTGTAAAAGTTATACTGGAATTTTGAATAAGCTTGGAATAAGGAGTAAATTGCATGAATTTTAATTTCCGAGCCTAAGGACGAAATTGAAATTAATTAAAAGTTTAGGGGCAAAATGGTACTTTTTCCTAAAATGTGAAATGGGCTTGATTGAATGTAAAAATCATAGAATTGATGATTAAATTTATGTATATAGATCCGGAAGTGTTGAATAAAGAAAAAGATCGAGGGAAAGAAAAAGTTTCGAATTAGTAGATACGATCAATTGTCGAGGTAAGTTTGTATAACTAAATTAAGCATGTAAATGTGTTGAATTGATTGTTGAATTATGTGTATCATGATTTATAATTGGCATGTACGTGAAATAAACCAATATTGATTTTTGATTTACATGTAAATGATGAAATATTACATGAATCCGTTTGAATATTGATTTCCGATTGGACATGTGATGACCGTGTATGTGAGATCCTGCATATGTTGCAGTAGAGGTTGTTCCAAAAGGGATAATCTTTTGATATCATTATAAAAAGGAACGTAACCTAAAAGGGTAATGCTTGAAAAGGATTTGTGTACCCAAATGGTACAATTTGAAAAGGTTAGGTATACTTTGTGTATACCATATGAAAAGGAAAGGTATACTTTGTGTATACCACTTGAAAAGGAAAGGTACACTATATGTGTACACTTGAAAATGTTATGTGCACTTTGTGTGTACAAATTGAAAAGGGTATGTACACTTCGTGTGTACCAGTTGAAAAGGGAGTGTGCACCTCGGGTGTACAACTAGAAAAGGAAAGGTCAATCGAAAATTCAAAGATTCAACAGGAAATGTATTAACAAATGAAATAAGAAGAAATGACATGATGAGCTCATCTATGCAAAATAATGTTTTTGTACTAACCAATTTGGTTGAATGATTGTGTATAGGCCATATTTGCTAGTTTGCTAAATTGATGGATAAATTGCCTTATGTGTGATTTACTTGTTATATATGAATGGTAAGTGTAGTTTGGTTATATGAACTTACTAAGCATTAATGCTTACTAGGTTTATATTTTTCCTGTTTTATAGTGCTCAAAGCTCGTGAAGGTTGGAATTGGGTCGGAGCTATCCTCACGCTGTCAATCCTTTCATTTTGGTAAAAATGATAAATCTATTTTGTCATAATGGCATGTATAAGCTTTTGAGGCCAAATGATGAATGTTGTAGGCCAATTTTAGCCCATTTACATCAAAACCCAATTTAGTCTTACCTAACCCACCAAATTAAACCCAAAACCCAAAATCTTAACTACCCAAAGCCCAATTTCAATTAAAACCCCAATGGCCCAAACCCTAAGCCCAAATCAAAATAAAAAATCCTAGCCCACAACTTAAACTTTTCTCAACTAGCCACACCATTTCCACCACCAACTCCACTAGCCACACCTTTTCCACCACCAAATCCACTAGCCACACTTGCTCCATTACCTACTCCACTAACCACACTTGCTCCACCACCACTTGTACCTACAAATGAAGACATAAACAATAAAAAATATTTTGTAAATGGCTATATAAACCTTCTCATATTTTGTATATGGTGAGATTTTTTTGGAGAGTTTTTGGGAGAGAAAGTTATTGTAAAGGATTTTTGGAGAGGTTTCTTTTTAAAGTAATCAAGGAGAAGAGTTATTGTGAAGGCTAGTTTTTGGAGAAGCTAGTTTTTTTGGAGATTAATCAAAAATCAAAGCAAAAGAGGTTTCTTTGTCTATTCTCATTTTAAGTTCTTTGTTTACTTATTGTTTTCCTTTCAATCTTATTTTGTTTCTTTTATACGAAAGTAAAAAATAAAAGGAGGAAGCTTACCCATTTTTACCGAAAAAGTTTTTTTGAGGTCCGGCTGCCGTGTACGGTGGCGCCGGCGGCGGTCCGGCGACCGGACGATGGCCGGCCTTGTGGCCGAAAATCACCCACCCTCTCCCTCTCTTTTTTTGTTATTATTATATTTCTTAATATTATATTATATATATTCTTTTAATATATTAGGTATATTTTAAATTTTATATTACGTATATATATATTTTATACTATTTTATTTATATATCTTTAATATTATATTATTTATATATATATATTTTTTTTTCTACATGTTTTCTTATGTATATATCTTAACTATATTATGTATGTATTTTTAACACTATATTATGTACATATTTTTAATACTATCATGTATTTATTTTTTATATATGTACATATTGATGTAGTATTATTAATAGTATTTTTTTAACATCATTATTATTTCTAATATATATATTATGTACATCTTTTTTATTTCTTTTTTATTTTTTATTTGTCAATATTAATTATTATTATTCTAATATTTTGATATTTTAATATTTTATATTTTATATATTTTATTATTCCCATCATTGTTCGCATTTTTTGACAATAATATTCTTGGATTTTTTTACTATCATTTTAAAAACTTTTTACATTTTAATTTTAAGAATAAGGCAATGTACCAATTTTAACATTAAGTCATCGATTTCATCGCTATGTTGGGTGAAATTAATCGGCTCGTGTTAAAAACGGGACGTCCTTCTAAAAAACAAAAAAAACTTGCAACTTCTCATTTCCTTCAATCGGATCACACTTAAATGTCAAATTGAATTCGTATTTTTGAAAATCAAGACAACATGTGTTTAATAAGATACCAATTTTGGGCGTCGCGAGGGTGCCAATACCTTCCTCGTGCGTAACCGACTCCCGAACCCTAAATTTTCTCTGGATTTTAACGTAGACCTAAACTCAGCCTTTTATTTGTTTTAATAAAAGATCTAATAGGTGTCCGATCACACCTAGGAAAAAGGATCGGTGACGACTCCCTATTTATTTCAAAAATCAAACGTCAAATTTCAAAAAAAAAATTCAATAAATCGCCACAATTAGCGACCAAGCTAAGCTAAAATTTTTACGTCGCTACAGCTGGCGACTCCACTGGGGACACTTTTTGAGAGTCGAGTCGAGTTAAGCATATGTTGTTAAAATTTGCAAAAATTCCTTGTTCAAAAACATATTTAATCGTGATCCTTAAAATTTTAAATTTCGAAGAATCATTTGTATCGTGTTGTAAATATTTTCCTAACTTGTTTATCATCGGTTTTTTAGCTCTAAGTTTTTACGATTCTAGTTTTTAGTTTTAAATAAAGAGAAAAGGTTTGCAAGTTTCTCCCCACATACCGTGCACATGCATTTTTGTTGCATAACATGAGCTCTATACCCGGGCTCTGTCCCTGTTAAGTGAAAGTAAACGCTACGCCTTCGTGAGTTAACTCGTTCCTCCGCACAGGCTAGTGAATACTTTCAAGTTACATATGACTTATGCTTTCGTGAGTTAACTCGTCCCTCCGCATAGGCATAAGTAAATGTAATCCCTCGAATTGATCTCGTAAGCCTATGATGGGCCATGACCGAGGCTCTGTACTAATCTTAGTAGATGACAGTACAGACGATTCGAGTACCCATCTAGAACCAAAACCGCATATAGTGAACCATACGAGCCATCCAACTAGAGTCGTGCCGAACCTCCGTCCGTTTACTGGTCACCGAAATAAGTACATGGGAAAAACACATCTTACCTTCTGTTTCTTTTACATTTACGCTTTTTATGCAAGGGAATCGAGTCCATTGGACCAAGTAGCTTAATTTGTTAGATTGTCCACAGTTTTTCTCTATTCATATGTGTTGTGCTAACCAATTTGTTTGTTTTTATTCTTATTTTACATCATGCATTATAGGCATCTTGTTAAGAAGGTGTTGATTAGAAATTGGTTGCCAAAAACGGGTTTCTGATGGAGGAGTCAATTATACGAGTGACCGAAATGTTGTGTAATAGACTCTTTTGATTAAGGAAATGCCTAAATAGGGGCTATCTTGAAATTAACACCAAATTTTTGCATATTCATTCATGACTAGCATTCATCTGCCATTTATTCATCCATCCATTCATTGCATGTACATGTCCCTTAATCATTCACTGAGGCTGAAACCGTATGATCTACAGTTGTGACGTTACGAGTCTGGAATCACGCCATTCGTATAAGACGCGGATAAGAGCTAGAACTATGGAGGCCGAATTCAATGAGAGAATTGAAAGAATGGAAAAGGCCCAAAGAGAATTGCAAGAACAGTTGGCTAAATCACAGCAGGAAACGAGAGATCTGATGGTAATGTCTCGAGAGGAATCACTCAAGCAAAGGGATCAAATGGCCAAAATGATGGATATGATGTCAGCTTTTGTTAAAGGGAAGGGACTTATGCAGAGTCCTGACGTTATGGAACCTCAGTCAAGAGTTAATCATGATTAGGATCCGTTTTATCCCCCAAGATTCACCCTGCCTCACGTTCATGTAACGCAAAGAGGATGTCCTCAAAAGGAGCCTGTAGGCTTGGAGCAACGACCTATACCACCTACTCATTTAGGGCAAGGTATATCTATATCAAACCCCAGAGTTAATCCCATTGATCCCAATATTCCAGATTGGGATGACCCAGTAGAGATAGCCAAGTTAAAATTAGACGATCATGATGTTTGGGGCAAGTATAGGAGTTTTAAAGAAAGGCTCAAGGCAATCGAAGGCACTGAAGTCTTCTCTGCATTAAGTGCCAAAGAACTCAGTTTGGTACCCGATCTAATTCTGCCTCCAAAGTTCAAGGTGCCTGAGTTTGAAAAGTACGATGGGACAAGATGCCCAAAAGCGCATCTCATCATGTTTTGCCGGAAGATGATCAGCTATGTGAATGAAAATAAGCTACTCATACATTATTTTCAGGATAGTCTAGTGGGATCAGCTCTTCCGTGGTACAACCAGCTTAGTAAGGAAAAGATCCGATCCTGGAAAGACTTGGCGTCAGAATTTTGTGAGCAGTACAAGCATGTATCGGATATGGTGCCTGATCGAATGACTCTACAAAGGATAGAAAAAAAACCAGCAGAAACCTTTAGGCAATATGCTCAAAGGTGGAGAGATATCTCGGCTCAAGTGGAACCACCATTGACTAAGACTGAGATAACAGCCATTTTCATCAATATTCTGAGAGCACCATTCTATGACAAGTTGGTAGGAAGTGCTACGAAAGACTTTGCGAACATTGTGATATCCGGGGAACTTATAGAGAATGCCATCAAAAATGGAAGGATGGAATGTCCTGAGAGCTCAAAAGGGCAGCACCCATGAAGAAAAAAAGAGCCAGAAACCCATGTGGTGGGAATAGGAAGCCACTATGCTTCTAATTCGTACCCAACTCAACCATGACCTCGATATCACCCACCTCCGAATTTCACATATTTGGGAGCGTTTTGAATAATGGGACAGTGGAAGAGATCCGTGTACTTTTAAAGCTAATCTAGAGTAATATTCAAAGCATACTTATCGCCTTAAGACCTAGAGGTGATAAGTCTTCTTTTGGGAAATAGGTTCCGGTCCAAGATTTTTATTTCAATGAAATGCATCTTTTTTAGTATTATTTGGATTTTTATTCTTTTATTTTACATTCATGATCATCCTATACAAATAATCATCCTTAGAATCATTTATTCTCTGGAATTTGCCTTCGCACCCACAGCGGGTCCCCAAATATCAATGTCACTAGCGACGCTATTACTAACTCCCTTTGGAGCAAGATATGTGTCTAGAAGGATCTCTGGACTTCGAAGATGACAGAGATTATGTCTATCTTACGACTCGTGAAGATGACAGAATGAGACAAAAGACAGACCCTAACTTACAAAGGGTCAGCTGGCATTGTGAGCTTAGGAAAGAGATGAAGATTGAGACCTAGCCCACCGCAGAAATAAGGTAAGACTATTGAGTTATTTTCAAGAATTTAAGGATGTTTTCGCACGATCATATTAAGACGCACTTAAGAACATCTTGAAAGAGGTCCATAAAGGTGTCTAAGGAACACATGACAGTGGTTCTGCAATAGCCAGGCTCATCAATGAGGATCGGATACTGTTGGTCCACCATGGGAAGGGAATGGCATCAGTTATGACGTCAAGACTCACGTTCTTCTTTCATCTCTTCACAAACTTTTCAATACGTAGGGCATAGATGTTCTAGGGATGATCTCGTCAAAAGCTTCCAATCGACATCATCGTCGTGGCCGTCAATTGCTTTACTAAGAAGATGAATGTAACTTCATATGAAAATATTATAAAGTCGACAGTCATGAAAAGAAAAAGAAAAAACAAAAAAAAAACAAAAAGAAAAAAATAAAAGACAAGAAAAAAACAAAAAAGAGAGATCAAATGCCAGAAAGAATCATGTTTTAATACGTAACTGTACAATGTCATATCACAATGCAACAAAGGCTACCAAAAGAAAAATACAAAAATCAAGAAAAGTTATAGAAGGTGACCGAGACTTGTAAATATTGGCATAAGAAGCTACCTTTTACTCTTTGTGCTTATTAAAATTGACCAGGACCTTCACTGGGGCATTAGAGGTGGTTCTGTCCATGAAAATTAAGATTCTTTTTCTCCAAGCTTTGATTGAATCAAGAATTGGATGAAGTAAAATGTCTTCAGTAAACTTGACTGCAGAAAAGGGTTTGAACGTCAAACGTGTATGATACAGAGTTATGACGGAAATGGTTCACCCAAAGGAATTTCATAGTAGAAACTTGGTATTGCAGAAGACCCTTTCTATACAAAAGGATTTCAAAGGAAAATGAATGCTTAAGAACTTTATGAGGTAAATGAAGCTTTCCCCGGAAGAACACTGATCCAATCCTAAATTTAGAAGGAGAGGCCAAGGTGAAAACTTGCAAAGGGCGCTTTGTGACCTTCATTCATTCAAAAGCAAAAAAAAAGAAGGAAAAAAGAAAGAAAAGAAAATGGAGATGTCAAGGTGAAAACCCTCAAAGGGCACCTTGAGACCAAAGGGGTTTTGAGCTGAAATCTTGAAAAAAGCGGCTCAAATTTTGTTCAAAAGTGGGGCATATGGTAGTCTTGCTATACTTGAATTGACAGTGAAGAAGTATGGTACGGCTTGGGGCATCGAAAAAGTACTCTGAATCCCCTAAATACATGTTGAACTCAAAATAGTCTCGAAGAAGTTTGTACAGAGAAGCTCAGGCTGCGATATTTGGGGCACTTAGCTTTCTATTTTACCTATTTCTGAATTTATCTTTCATTATCTTATTCTTTTCAAAATGCGCTTCCAATAAACTTGCATTTGCTCCCATTGTTTAACTTGTCTGTTTCGAGTTATGCTCTTAGTCAATTTTCTTCTTGTCCATTAGTGTAATTCTTTTCAAGCATTTCGCATTGAAATAATTATTAATGTACTAATCATACTTTCGTAAAAGGAGTTTCTCGTATTACTCTGAAAGCTTCTAAATAGTACAGGAACCTAAAACCAGTCGGTTGTTCAAGAGCTCACCAAGTGTAAGGGTTGGAAATATTTGAGCTCAAATTGAGCTTATCTCCTCGGATTTTCTGTAAAAAGATATCAGTCGATGGAACAAGTTACAGATCATACACCATTGAGTTACAGTAGGATATAGATCCTATAGCCAGGAATTGCAGTGGAATGGTTAAAGATAGTGCCAACCTTGTATCCCCAAATTATAGTGGAATGGACCCTGAAGTTACGGTGGGGCAAGCTGGTTGAGCAAAACGCGATTATTTCTTTGGATTTTGGGTCGAAATACCAACCGAGCAATAGGGCAGTGTACTACGTCAGTAATAGAGCCCTGATGGGCAATGAGTGATGACGCCTTAAAAAAAGAAGAAGAAGATCAAGATGAAAACCTGAAAATGGCGTCTTGATAAGCAAAAAATTAGGATGAAAACCCGAAAGGGCATCCTAATGAAGCAGGTTTGGGCCCAAGGAGTAAAAAGATTCAAGAAGTGAATCAAACAACAAGACTACAGTATTTGAAGCATTTTCAGTAGCTCAAAAATTTCTACGCAAGAAGACGTACTCAAAAAGATTCTTGATTAAGAAACGTGGAAGAGTTAATGCTTCAAACAAAACAAATGTTGAGTATTACCCGGATGAGAATTTGATAAGTATAAGAGCCTCAAAGCAGGGACAAAGTTTAACCAGGGGCAAAAGAGTGATATCAGAAATGTCGATTACTTGTAAAGCTTGAAGACGGGTACAAAGCCTAAAGAGAAAGTCAAGAGTCAAAACAATGAATGCAGATCATCAAAAATCGTGACGAAAAAGGGATATATGACAAACATGGCTAAAGCTCATAGCATAATCATGTAGGCATAAAGGCATTTAAGACAAACATGTGCATATCATGATAACATCAGGCATGACATATACAGGTACTCCAGCAGAGCAAGAGGATGTGATGATAGCTGAAAAGACACATGAGTTCCTCCGGATGACATGTTTTGGTATTCTGATTTTTATTTCCGTTTCATAATTCAACTCATACTGCAAGAAGTGAGTTGAGCCTCAAGACACGTTGAGGTATTTTCAATTTCTGTCTTTCAAAAAAATTCAACTCATACGGCAAGAAGTGAGTTGAGCCTCAAGACACGTTGAGGTATTTTCGATTTCTGTCTTTCAAAAAATTTAACTCATACTGCAAGAAGTGAGTTGAGCCTCAAGACACGTTGAGGTAATTTCAATTTCTTTCTTTCAAAATAATCAACTCATATTGCGAGAGTGAGTTGAGCCTCAGGACACGCTGAGGTAATTTTGATCTCCGTTTTCGAAAATCAACTCATATTACGAGAGGTGAGTGGAGCCTCGGATCACATGTCGAGGTATTTTCAAATTCTACTTTTCAAATTAAGTTTCAAAAATCAACTCATATCGCGAGAAGTGAGTTGAGCCTTAGCTCACGTACTGAGCTTTAGCTCACGTGCTGAGTTATTTCTGTTTTAATGTCTGCTTTTTAAGAGTCAACTCATATTGCGAGAGGTGAGTTGAGCCTTGGCTCACGTGTTGAGTCACTTTCAATTTCTATTTTTATGTCTATTTTTTAAATCAACTCATATTGCGGGAGGTGAGTTGAGCCTCAGGGCACGCTAAGGTAATTTCAATTTCTGTTTGTCAAAAAATCAACTCATATCGCGAGAGGTGAGTTGAGCCTCGGCTCACATGCTGAGGTCTTTTCATTTTCTGTTTTTCAATTTCTGTCTTTCAAAAAATTCAACTCATATTGCGAGAGGTGAGTTGAGCCTCAGGACATGCTGAGGTAATTTTAATTTCTGTTTTCTTCAATTTATGTTTTTAAAAAATCAGCTCATATTGCGAGAGGTGAGTTGAGCCTCAAGGCACGCTGAGGTAATTTCAATTTATGTTTTTCAATTTCTGCTTTTCAATTTCTGCTTTTCAAAAAAAAATCAACTCATATTGCAAGAGGTGAGTTGAGCCTCAGGACACACTGAGGTAATTTCAATTTATGTTTGTCAAAAAAATCAACTCATATTGCGAGAGGTGAGTTGAGCCTCAGGGCATGCTGAGGTATTTTCGATTTCTGCTTTCCAATTTCTACTCTTCAAAAAAATCAACTCATATTGCGAGATGTGAGTTGAGCCTCAGGGCACGCTGAGGTATTTTCGATTTCTGCTTTCCAATTTCTGCTCTTCAAAAAAATCAACTCATATTGCGAGAGGTGAGTTGAGCCTCGGCTCACATGCTGAGGTCTTTTTAATTTCTGTTTTTCAATTTCTGTTCGTCAAAATCAACTCATATTGCGAGAGGTGAGTTGAGCCTCGAGGCACGTTGGGGTATTTTCAATTAATGTTTTTTCAATTTATGCTTTTCAAGAATCAACTCATATTATGAGAGGTGAGTTGAGCCTCGGGTCACATGCCGAGGTATTTTCAAAATCTGTTTGGAAAATTCTGTTTTCAAAAATCAACTCATATTGCGAGAAGTGAGTTGAGCCTTTGCTCACGTGCTGAGCTATTTTTCAATTTTTGTTTTTAATATCTAGTTTTTAAAAGTCAATTCATATTGCGAGAAATGAGTTGAGCTCAGGATCACACACTGAGTAAAGAATAAAGATTGGAGTCGATTGAAGGCACCAGATTTTGTCTCCCTGAAGTTGCAGTGGAGCTGGTCGAGGATATCAGATCTTGCCTTTCTGAAGTGGCAGAAGAGAAGACCAAAACCTTATCTCACGGAAGCAACAGAAGAGAAGACCAAAACCTTATCTCACTGAAGCGATAGAAGAGCAGATTGAAGTTGTAGATTTTATTTTTCTAAAGTTACAGTGAAGCGGATCGAAGCCACAAATCTCATATCCTTGAAGTTACATTGGAACAGATTGAAGCTACAAGGCATATCTCCGAATTTGCAGTGGATTGAACCAAAGCTACAAGATGCGATGGACTGGAAAGAGACTACCTGGATGAGAAGAGCACCAAAGAAGTCCATACTTAGCAAGACCGGACAAAATTGGCCTTTCTTTATATCTTTGCTCTATTCTCGTTACACGATAATAAGCAAAGAGGGGCAGCTGTTGTAGGCCAATTTTAGCCCATTTACATCAAAACCCAATTTAGTCTTACCTAACCCACCAAATTAAACCCAAAACCCAAAATCTTAACTACCCAAAGCCCAATTTCAATTAAAACCCCAATGGACCAAACCCTAAGCCCAAATCAAAATAAAAAATCCTAGCCCACAACTTAAACTTTTCTCAACTAGCCACACCTTTTCCACCACCAACTCCACTAGCCACACCTTTTCCACCACCAACTCCACTAGCCACTCATTTTTCACCACCAACTCCACTAGCCACACCTTCTCCACCACCAAATCCACTAGCCACACTTGCTCCATTACCTACTCCACTAACCACACTTGCTCCACCACCACTTGTACCTACAAATGAAGGCATAAACAATAAAAAAATATTTTGTAAATGGCTATATAAACCTTCTCATATTTTGTATATGGTGAGATTTTTTGGAGAGTTTTTGGGAGAGAAAGTTATTGTAAAGGATTTTTGGAGAGGTTTCTTTTTAAAGTAATCAAGGAGAAGAGTTATTGTGAAGGCTAGTTTTTGGAGAAGCTAGTTTTTTTGGAGATTAATCAAAAATCAAAGCAAAAGAGGTTTCTTTGTCTATTCTCATTTTAAGTTCTTTGTTTACTTATTGTTTTCCTTTCAATCTTATTTTGTTTCTTTTATACGAAAGTAAAAAATAAAAGGAGGAAGCTTACCCATTTTTACCGAAAAAGTTTTTTTGAGGTCCGGCTGCCGTGTACGGTGGCGCCGGCGGCGGTCCGGCGACCGGACGATGGCCGGCCTTGTGGCCGAAAATCACCCACCCTCTCCCTCTTTTTTTTGTTATTATTATATTTCTTAATATTATATTATATATATTCTTTTAATATATTAGGTATATTTTAAATTTTATATTACGTATATATATATTTTATACTATTTTATTTATATATCTTTAATATTATATTATTTATATATTTTTTTTCTACATGCTATCTTATGTATATATCTTAACTATATTATGTATGTATTTTTAACACTATATTATGTACATATTTTTAATATTATCATGTATTTATTTTTTATATATGTACATATTGATGTAGTATTATTAATAGTATTTTTTTAACATCATTATTATTTCTAATATATATATTATGTACATCTTTTTTATTTCTATTTTATTTTTTATTTGTCAATATTAATTATTATTATTCTAATATTTTGATATTTTAATATTTTATATTTTATATATTTTATTATTCCCATCATTGTTCGCATTTTTTGACAATAATATTCTTGGATTATTTTTACTATCATTTTAAAGACTTTTTATATTTTAATTTTAAGAATAAGGCAATGTACCAATTTTAACATTAAGTCATCGATTTCATCGCTATGTTGGGTGAAATTAATTGGCTAGTGTTAAAAACGGGACGTCCTTCTAAAAAACAAAAAAACTTGCAACTTCTCATTTCCTTCAATCGGATCACACTTAAATGTCAAATTGAATTCGTATTTTTGAAAATCAAGACAACATGTGTTTAATAAGATACCAATTTTGGGCGTCGCGAGGGTGCTAATACCTTCCTCGTGCGTAACCGACTCTCGAACCCTAAATTTTCTCTGGATTTTAACGTAGACCTAAACTCAGCCTTTTATTTGTTTTAATAAAAGATCTAATAGGTGTCCGATCACACCTAGGAAAAAGGATCGGTGGCGACTCCCTATTTATTTCAAAAATCAAACGTCAAATTTCAAAAAAAAAAATTCAATAAATCGCCACAATTAGCGACCAAGCTAAGCTAAAATTTTTACGTCGCTACAATGAAGTAATAGGTTTGTTTACAACCTAGCCATTGGAATGGCTAGTAATATGTATTTTGAGGTAATATGGTATGTTCATGTTCAATAAAATACAAATCACCTTTCATAAAACATGATTTACAAACCAATGTAAAGGTAAGCTTTAAGGTATGTTTAAAAGTTGGAAATGTTAGATTGAAAGATGGAAATTGGTTAAATTGGTTGGTATATACTTGTAAGTTTTCATGTATGAAAATGGTTAAGTTTGAGTGAGAAATAGGGCTAGGAAATGGCCTTATTTCGTCCACACAGGTAAGACACACGGGCGTGTGTCTAAGCCGTGTGTGACACACAGACAGCCCACGGGTGTGTGAAATGACCGTGTGTCCCCTGCATCCTTAAATATGAAGTCAGGATAGTACACGGGCAAAAGACATGGCTGTGTGTCTTGGTCATGTGAAGAACACGGGTTTCAACATGGTCGTGTGTCAAAATCAAGTGAAAATGGCTTAAAAATGGTGAAAAATCAGTTTACCACACAACCTAGCCACATGGGCGTGTGCCCAGGCCGTGTGCCCCTTTGATACTTGAGAAATTTCAAGTCAGAATTCTACACGGGCTGGCCACACGGCCATGGGATCCCCACGGGCTGGCCACACGGCCATGTCCCAAGCCATACGAGCGCGTGCCTCTATTTTCAAGGATAAATTTTCAAAGTTGCCAGTATAGTCCCGAACCATTTCTAAAGCATGTATTGGGTCCCGTAGGCCCATATTAGGGACTTTTTGATGAAATTTGAAAAGTTTTGATTTGAAATGCAAATTTATGACTCGGTTTTGTACAAATGCTAATGTATAAGTTCGGTAATGCCTCGTAACCCTATTCTGGTGATGGATACGGGTTAGGGGTGTTACAATAAAAATATCTATAAATTCTTTAAAACCTTAAATTTTAACAAAATCTAAAATTAAAAAACAAAATTGCTCACTCCAAAGGTATATTGTTGCAAATTCCTGGGGTCTTTGCTATCAATGGAAACACACATGCCCTGTATCTCCTTAGCCATTGATCTCGGTCTTATTACCCTAGTAATCTCGATGATGTCATCGAGATTGATATCCCCGTTGCGCTTGATGTTCTTAGTCGTATTCCTATTTTTCTCTGGTTCTTTCAAAGCATCGATAATGTGCACTGCCATGAAAGGGACAACCGTGAACTTCGCCTTTCCATTCCTTAATGGTTTCTTTGACAATGTGATACCGTATAGAAATTGAGAGAGAAAAGACAGCTAGAGAAAGAGAGAGAGAGAGAGAGCACGAGAGAAGGAAAAAACAGTTTCAGAAATTGATTGTCCAAAAACATAACCACCATGCAGTATTGATAGGTGGCTAAACAGGAAAGCAACAGTCCCTTAGAGTTGTATAACAACCTATGTGCACCGTTTCACTAATAGCCCTCATTGGTTTAACGGACCGTTTTGGTACCAATTTTTAGGTCCAATTGATAGGCTCGATTCAGCCAAAAAATGGGTTTAAATTTTTGTCCAAATCTGACCCAAATAAAAATGTTAAAACTCGAGTTCGACTTGACCTGTATTAATTTTTTTAATTTTTATTTTTATACAAGAAATTTAAAAATATATAATAAAGCAGATACACTCAAAATATTAAAATAAATGTTTCCCAACAAATTGAAAATAAATTTTAAAAAATCTTTATATTTAAATAACATTAATATAAATGCAATTTAACAAGCAAATACCTCTAAAATAGTAGCAAAATTAACAATAAAACAAGTGTTATATTAACAACAAAATAGTGATAACATAATAGTGAAATGGTAGTAAAACAGTGAAAAAATAATAACAAAACATGGAAAATAAGCATGTTTTTTTATTGCAAATTTGGGCAGAGATCGAGCCCAAAAAAAATTACCGAACGCGCAATTTATTTTCTAAATGAGTTTTATTTTGTCTAAACTTTCTTATTTTTCGAGCAGACTTTCAAGTCGAGTCGGATGGTCTAACCTATGGATAACTCTATTTTCTATATTATTTCTTATTTTTTTTAAAGGTGGATTTCCATATGTTTAATCAAACCAGCATTTGGCGTGCCAACTTACCAACTTAATGGCCTGTTAAAATTTTAATGTATGGGCACTTTTAACAAACCACATAAATTTTATAAAGAAGCCAAAATAAAAAAAAAATTTAAGTTGAAGGGTATCATGAAAAAGGGGATAAGGTTGTTAACTAAAATTTCAAAATTTCCATAAAAAACTAAAATCTAAAAATAAAAGATTCTAGGATATAGATTAAAAAATATTAAAATTTTGTGATGAAAGTTGAAAAAAATTATAACGTTAACCTATAGTTAAATATAATACAAAATTTCAAATATTTGTCCGGAAGCTGAATTTTTTAAATCTGATATATTAACGTTACAAACCCTCCCAAAAAAATATTTGGAGATTAGCCATTGTAATACAATTAGGAAATGCAATTCCTTAATTTACACGACAATCACTTAATTATTTCCTTACAGATATATATAATAATGAAAGAGCCAAGTTGCCAACTCAAATCCAGTGCTTTCACTACAGGGTTTTAATAATTAATGTTGATCAACAACCTTAAGTTTCATTTTTTTCCCTTCAAACCAAATTCATGAAATTCATCAATTTCCATAAGTTAGCATTATCAGCAGAAAGAAAATAATAAAGTGTTCTATGAAATCCATCTTCAAATCTTTTAATTGCTGAAAACCCAGTTTTCCTATACTGTTTGTTCTGCCATTGTTTTACTTACAGCAAGCAAAATAATGAAACTGATGATGTCTTTCTCTTCAACCTTGTTATGGATAACAACATTGTTGGTCAGTGTAAGCTCAGATCTAGCTTCCGACAAGGCAGCTTTAGTGGCTCTTCGAAAAGCTGTTGGTGGACGCTTACTTCTATGGAATCTGTCGAGCAGCCCATGTAATTGGACTGGTGTATACTGTAGCGGTAACAGAGTAGTGGAGTTAAGATTGCCCGGAATGGGACTATCAGGCAAGCTTCCTATTGCCATTGGCAACTTAACTCAGCTTCAATCACTTTCTCTTCGTTTCAATTCTCTTTTTGGGCCAATCCCATTTGATTTTCCCAAGCTTACTTCCCTTAGAAACCTCTATTTGCAAGGCAATGGATTTTCTGGTGAAATTCCTGTGTTTTTGTTCACTTTGCAGAACCTGGTTAGACTTAACCTTGCAGATAATAATTTCACTGGTTCGATCCCTGAGAGTGTTAACAATTTGACCAGGTTGGGTACTTTGTATTTGGAGAACAATCAATTATCTGGTTCATTACCAGATATTGATTTGCCTTCACTTGTACAATTCAATGTTTCTTTAAATCAGTTAAATGGGTCAATCCCAAAAGGATTATCAAACAAACCAAAGACTGCTTTTCAAGGGAATGCTTTATGTGGGAAGCCATTGGAACTTTCATGTAATGGGACTGATAGTAGTGATAGTGAACTTTCAGGGGGAGCCATTGCTGGTATCGTTATTGGTTCCGTGATTGCTTTTATATTGATTTTGGTTCTCTCGATATGTTTATGTAGAAGGAGAAGTGGTAAGAAAATGGAGGCTCAGGCAAGGGACATTGGCCCTTCAAAACAGGCTGAGGTTGAAATTCCTGGAGATAAGGTGGTATCAATGGAGAATGATCATAATCATCACCATAATAATAATACAGGTAATGGCTTATCTGGGGTTGTCAAAAAGGATGCAAAGAGCAGTGGTAAAGGTAAGAAGAGCTTGTCATTTTTCCGGACGGGGGCCGAGGTGTTCGATCTGGACAATTTGTTGAGAGCTTCAGCAGAGGTGTTAGGGAAGGGAACATTTGGGACAACCTATAAGGCCACATTGGAGATGGGGTTGGTTGTTGCAGTGAAGAGAATTAAGGATGTGGCGGTGCCAGAGAAGGAACTCGAGGCAAAAATGGTGGCTGTCGGAGCCATGGATCACCACAACTTGGTCCCGTTAAGGGCGTATTACTTCAGTGGGGATGAGAAGCTTCTTGTTTATGATTACATGCCCATGGGAAGCTTGTCTGCACTTTTGCATGGTCAGTATCTCTTATAGCTCACTATGGTGTAAAGATAGTAATATACTGTCGTCTAACATATATATGTTGTGTTTTTTTGTTATTCAGGCAACAAAGGAGCTGGTAGGACACCATTGAATTGGGACACACGGTCAAGCATTGCACTTGAAGCAGCTAGAGGCATTACATACCTCCATTCCAAGGGACCATTAATCTCACATGGAAACATCAAATCCTCAAATATCCTACTCACTACATCCTACGAAGCTCGTGTATCCGATTTCGGTCTTGCTCAGTTTGCTGGCCCCACATCGAATCCCAACCGTGTTGATGGCTACCGTGCTCCGGAAGTAACCGATACTCGTAAAGTATCTCAAAAAGCCGATGTCTACAGCTTCGGTATATTGCTTCTAGAATTACTTACGGGAAAGGCACCTACACATACCTTACTGAATGAGGACGGTGTAGACCTCCCAAGATGGGTCCAATCCGTAGTTCGAGAGGAATGGACAGCCGAGGTGTTCGACCTCGAACTTCTAAGAGACCCCAATGTTGAGGAAGATATGGTCCAACTCTTACAACTTGCCATTGATTGCACTGCTCAATACCCCGATAAGCGTCCTTCCATGGCCAATGTGACGAGCACAATCGAGCAACTTTGTCGATCAACCTCCGAGAAAGAGAGTCATCAAATCCATAATGAAGGTCCACCTTCTTCATTAATGGACTAAAACTATCAGCAACCTTCCATTTTCATTATGTTTAGATAGAGTTTTAATTCTTTAAGAAATATGTTCCCCCATGGCAATATTTTTCTTATTTCCCGGTAATTATTTTGCTGTTTTATTATATTGTATTTGGTAAGGGGACATCATGTTTTACTTGGTTTGAAAATGCGAAATGCTAAATAATTGCATATTCATTTGTGTTATTGGATGAATGATCCAGTATTTTATGAGTACCAATAAAAGATGTATTCAGAAAAATAATGAATAGAAAAATAGTAAGAAGATAAATTCTAAACTTAGCCAAAGGCATAAAAAACTTAAAAAAGAAAACTTTTTGTAACATATTTAACCATTTATTTGGTAAAAAAATTATATAGTCATGCTAGAAATCGAATTACATTTTGTCCCTTTTACTAAAAAAAAGATGAGTTAATCTTTGTATATTATATCAAAAAGTAAATTGGTCTTTATGTTAAAAATTCTATTAAATTTTACTGTTAAAAATTAATCCATGTACATCAACACGAGGTACACAAAAACAAAATACAATCTAACTTTTAATATAGAGACCTCCGTAATACATTTACCTTATTTATTTGTATATGAATTTATTAATATTTTTGGGAATACATCAACAAATTATGTGTTAGACTTTCATTTTAGTATTTTCTATTTTATGGTTTAAGATTTTAAACTCTCTCTATATTTTTTATTAATTTAATGTAAAAAAGTATAGAAAAGGAGTGTTTTCTGTTTTAGAAATGTTGGCATTTTCTTTTTGGTTTTAATTTTGTTAACGATTTGATTGGTATGAATTGTGAGTTAGATGAAGTGGATAATTTGATAGTGGAAATTATAGTTAAGTCAGCTATTGCTTTGTGATGCAACTGAGTAATAACTAAGTTGCTTCACAACAAAACAACAGCAGCTATATTGCTTTTGGTACAAAATGTTGAAATTTGGTTAAGTTGGTAGGCCCAGTTTTAATCTCCTTTCTTTGGTTTCAATTTAAGACTAGTAGTTTAAAATAATCATAATTAGAATTAATTCAACATTCTAACCAAAATTCAATTTAAAATTCAGAAAAAGAATCTAATTATGATATTAATGTCAACTTTTGATAATAATTATTATTATAAAATGGAGGGAATCCAAGTTAGCTATCAATTGCATTTTGTATACTATGATAAAACTTGTATCATAAGATAACTTTGTTAATTTGTTTTGCACTATTCAAAATAGTTATTAAATTTAAATATGAATTGATGCAGAACTCTATATTTAGATTCTTTTTTTATATTATTATCAATTTCATTCGGGTTTGTAATAATTTTTCTCAATAATTTTATTTTAAGATTCGAGTTCAATTTTTTAGAGTCATTTTTTTAATTCAATTACTTTAAATTTGAACTTAAATTATTTAATTTTTTAGGGATAAATATCAAAATTATATCTAATATGTATGTCATATATGAATTTTGATTTCTGTAATTTTATCTTCATATATTGAATTTTCACAAATAACTAGTCATTTTTTATGTTGATATATTACATATACAAATAATATATATTTATTTTTTTAAATGTGTATAATTGAATAATAAATAAAGTTTCATCTATACATGTGAACTAAATTTCAAGTTTCAAATATATAATTACACTAAATTGTAATTTATATATCAAATTTCGTATTAAATCAAAATTCATATTTATGTATCGAAATTACTGGTTTGTCAAGTCACTGAAAACTAATCCTTTTAAAGGCTGGCTAAGCTAGAATGTTTAAAAAGACAGTTGAAATGAAACGACGCCGCAAAAGGAAATTTGAATTTCATTTCAGAGAAAATAAAAAGTGAAACAATTCATAGAGGAGTTGTATTATTCCCTTGGATCGGAAATATCTGCCGCCACAATCTATCTTAAGGACGATTTGCTTGCTTCAGGTATCCCCAAATTCCATATCGTTGCTGAATTTTCTGTATCTTTTGTATTTAAAAGTTTTGATGGTGTTCTTTTTAATTGTTTCTAGGGTTTAGCTTTACGATAAGAAACATTACTAATTACTCGAATTCAAGCTCTCCAATCTATTGTTGATATTTCGATACTGAAAATTAATTATATAATTGATCATAAAATCACATTCGACGGTTGGATTTTGCAATGAATCTCTGAATATTTAACAATTATTGTTATTTTTGAATGAATGAAACTTACTTTCTTTCTTTCTTATGCACGAAAATTGTTGTATTTTTTGGATTCTTTTTTTAATTTTAGTAGAAAAAAATATGATTAATTCAGTTAAGTGATACTGCCATTAGACAGATAGCTCTTTGTAGTTGCTTATCTAAATGTGTTTGTATGTGTCTATATCTATGTGCAGGGGTTTTAAAATGGAGAATGTCATTCAAACCTGTAGAATTTTAATAGCTTTCTTTGGACTTAGGAAGTTATGCTTTGCGTTTCAAACATAATGAAAGATACCATGCCTGTGTTTCATTTTGGTTGAAGTTATCGTCGATTGCATGATTCTTACTTACCATCACTTATAGCGGGAAAGCAGTTTCTGACGTAGGGCAGATTTGTAGAAGCCTTCCTGCTTATAGAATACAGCTTTTTAAGGTTTACAGTAGGAACTTAGCGACAGGGATAGGAATCCAAAGAGGGTCGGATATCGGAGGAAGATTGCTAGAATTTTCTGAAGCATTGGAATGACAAGGAAATAAACTCATGGTTTTACCCTTGTGCTGTGAATCATCCCTTGAAGCATCATAGTAGTAGTCGAGAGAAGAAAGTAGAAATATGACAATGGAATTTCCATGACTTTATAGTGAACTCAAGACAACATAATCCCTAGCTAATTGTCTGACTCTAAACTCAAAGATAGACTCAATGGACCACTCTTTTCTTTTTCCTGGAAGCAATTCCCAGACCTTCTGTGACGGGTATTTGACTTCAATTTGTTCCAGAGGAACATACCTTAGAATAAGATTTGGAAGATAGCTGGATGTAGTGGTAGTTATAGAAGGCCTTATTTTGAATTTGGCAAGAGCCTGACTGCTTACACTATTGAGCTACAGTGATATTGATATGGAAACCAGCAAGTAATTCCCATTGCTGTTGGCCAGGCTAACCACTTTAGTTGTAGATAAGAATCCTTTCACTGTATGTTATAAGCTTTGATGTTCTCTTTATGGCATGTGATTATTTATATGATTGTTATTTGGTAAATTACTGCCGTGGATAAACTTTATATCTAATATACTGGACATTGTTATGATAGAATATTCTTTCAATTTTAAAACTGTATGAGCAAAATGAAATGGACTAGGATACTGCAAGGGAGTAATCACTTTGATAATAAGTATTATTTAATGAAATCTTCTACAGATTCCTTAATGTTTTTGTGAGTTTAAGTTGGATTATAGGTTCAATTGTATTTTTTGTTCCTTGACTGTGTTGTGTTGCATGTATGTACTAAAATCCCACAGCATTGCATCAATATCCAATTGTTATTCATGTCACATGATGCATGAGTAGTTTTCAAGTTTCTTAATGAAGTCAATCAAAGTGGAGAGAAGCAGTGTTCCTATAAGTTGTATTTCTTTGCACAGGTCATACAGTAGCCACTAAAAATGGGAAGTAAAGGTCGAATTCCACCCCCTCATCTGAGGCGTCCTCTCCCTGGACCTGGCATGGTGCATTCTGACCCATTTGGTCCAGGAATTCCTCCCCGTCCAGGTCCTTTTGCACATTTTGATATGTTGCCACCTCCAGAAATCATGGAACAAAAGCTTGCTGCACAGCATGTAGAGATGCAGAGACTTGGTACAGAAAACCAGAGAATTGCTGCTACCCATGGGACATTGAGACAGGAACTTGCTGCTGCACAGCATGAGTTGCAGATCTTGCATGCTCAGATAGGAGCTGTAACATCTGAAAGAGAACAACAAATGAGGAGCCTTACGGATAAAATAGCTAAGATGGAAGCAGAACTGCAAGCAGCTGAGCCTGTTAAGGTAGAGTTGCAGCAGGCACACTCTGAAGCTCAGAATTTGGTTTTAGCTAGGGAAGAACTTTTGTCCAAAGTGCATCAATTAAATCAAGATCTTCAGAGAGCCCATGTAGATGTGCAACGGATACCAGCTCTGATGGCAGAACTTGAGAGCCTCAGACAGGAATATCAGCATTGCAGGTTTTTGTTGTGCTCTTGTCTATGGGTGTTTTTGGAGCAAAGTTGAGAAAGATTAAGAAAGAGTGGCTGGTATTGAACAGGAAATTAATACTAAAACTTTTTTTCCCTATTGTTTGGAAGTCTGCTGTAGTTTGTTTTCAAAACGTTTTTCCTTTCTTCTTTCTCCTCTCTGAACATGCCCGGTCATTCAGTTAAAGTTCTTTCAGATCTTTCTTTCTGGATTTGTTGTTCCTTGGGTCACAATTATGTGATGACCTATTCTTGATCATGCAGGGCGACATTTGACTATGAGAAGAAACTTTACAATGATCACCTTGAATCACTTCAGGTGATGGAGAAAAATTATATGACCATGACTAGGGAAGTGGAGAAGCTTAGAGCAGAGCTGATGAATGCTTCTAATGTTGACAGAAGAACTGGTATCCTTTCTTCTGATCTTTTCCTTTTTGAGATTTTGAATTTTTTTACCCCTTATTACCAATGTAGATGGCTCACATATGGCAACAAATTGCAGTCGGGCAATATGGTGGTGCCACTGGAAACAATGAGAATGATGCTTCCGGACATCCTGTGGGACAAAATGCATATGAAGATAGTTATGGTATTCACCAGGTGTGTAATCTTCCATGACAGGCATGAATCTGTGTGTGAAACATGAATGGGTTGTGACTTGTGAGTATGTGTGCAACTGGTAGTATGGATCTCTGCACATTGAAAAAAAACCCTGTAAAATTTAGATATCTAACTGCAGAACTTTCTGCTGTTTTAGGATAAATTGCAATCTATCAAAGTTGATGCTTATTTATAGAAACATGGATTAGTTAGCATTTGAAAGTATGAAACATTAAACGCACAAACAGCAGTAGAGTTCTTCCCACTTGTCTGCCTCCATTGTAATATGCGGTTGCTAATTCCAATGTGTCCACGATTCAATTTATTGATGATCGTATTTTCTTCTGCTAATTCTGTGTTGTAGATTAATGACATTTTCTCATTCTGCATTATAGAGACATGGTGCTCTACCACCTGCTGCTACTGGTGCAAATGCAGGTGCCGCTTCTGTTTACGGTGGAACTCAGTCTGGGTCTGGACCTGCATCTATGAGGTCCACCTACGAGATGTCTAGAGGGCCTGCCTATGATTTGTCAAGAGTGAGTGGTTATGAATCACAAAGGGTGCCTGCTTACAATGCACAGAAAGGACCCAGTTATGACGGTCAAAGAACCCATGTCTATGATGCACAAAGAGGAGCTGGCTATGACACTCAAAGAGGACCTGTAAATGATCCATCCCGGGGTGCAACCTATGATGCAGCAACTAGAAGTCTTGGCATGCCACACGTACAAGCAGCACCCCTGAATAATGGACCTTATGGATCTGCAACACCTCCTGGTCGATCTGGAAACGCATACGAGCCACCCACTCGTGGTGGAAATCCTGTTAGGAGGTGAGAATTATATCACTCAACATTTTTACAGGGATAGTAGCTTGTATGAGTCCGGTAATGATTTTCTTTCGTCTCTTGTCACTCTTATATTTGCATGGAGCAAAGTTTGCTACTATAATATTTTCGTCTCTGCTGGATCCGAGTGCAAGAGTCTACCATTCCCGTCTATTGAAAGCTTTAACAGTCTTGTACGACAGTGAACTAGTTGTATGATCGCGGTTTTCAATTTTCATAAATAAAATCCGTATGATTCATCATATGGATATCGAGTTGATATATATAATATAGATACACCTAATAGCTGTATAGGGACCAACACTTGAATATATGAAGCATAATCGACCGAATAAACTCAAAACATGTATATATATTTGAATATCTAGTTAAATTTTACTTGTAATCTTATCTTCGACTAATAAAAAAAAAAACTGACATGTAAGTTTTAATTCTACAGTAATATAGATTCATAATGCAACTTAATTTATTGAAACTGATGGTCGTCGGATGATGGGATGCTAAGCTATGCAAGAGCCAGCTTCTGCATTAGCATAACTTTTTGACAATGAAATCCATTATGGTAATGAATGTGGACAAACTCTTTTGTTGTCATTCTAAAAGATACGTAAATAATTTAAGATCATTCTAAAGCAAGATGTCCACCATTAACACTTCATATTCATGTGGCAACCAAATTGCCAAATCATGGTGTCACAAATTCCTGTGTATTTTTGACCGACCAACTACGTGGTTTTAAGTAAAATATACGTATCTTTAATGGGTAGTTTTTCAGAGTCAGATATTTGATAACAATGTATATGTTATATCTTCATTTTAGTGTTTGAATGTCGATAATATTCCATACCCTCTCACATCATTGATATCAATAATTTTGCGTTGCAAAAAAAGCAAGCAATGTCATGTGTGTGTGCCTGGTTCTGTAATTCTTTTGTCGTTTGTTGTTTGGTTGCTGCCTTTACATAATGTTTAATTTCAAAGCTGTTCTGACCGAAAGGTTATGGAAGCTTTTATCATATGTAATGACCAAATTACTGTCGGCTTTGTCTCATCTTTGCTTTATTACGTGGATAGATAGAACCCTTTTGCTTTTAAAATTGTAACATCCCTTTGAAAGCCATTGAATTCTTAAGCTTTTAATTATTATATATATAAAAAGAGAGAATGGCATGTATACGAGATATAGTGCTGATTTATGAGGTTGTATTTAATTGTTGCTTTGAAAATGGAATATAATTTTTTTTTTGTTTTTCAAATTTTAATATTGGAAAACATATTTTATAATATATTGCTGATAGGAGGTTAAAAGTTGGGCAGCTGAAGATGGTTCATACTGGTTTTGGTGGTGAGAGTTGCAAAATGGAGAGAAAAATATTGTCTCCGTGGTTTGATGGGAGGAGGATCCGGGGGCTTAAAGATAATGTAGGTAGACCCCAGTGAACGAGGATTCTAATTTGTCAACTGGTCAGAGAAAGGTTATGAACAATATGACCGGATGGATGGCAGGAAAACATGTTGGGAATGTGATGGACGTGACTAAATAAAATCTTTAGTTGATTTGCTAGATGACTGCCTTTGATGATGGAGGAACAGGATATTGGTATATATATATAGTCAAGGAAATTGTTTGAACAGGTGACAAATTTTCGGTAAAACTACTATAAAAAGTTAGATTGGATGTCTATTGGATGTCTATCAAAAATTAAATAAATTAGTTTTCGTTGCTTTTGCTAAAATTTCCTTGCTAAAAATTGGTTCTTATAAGTTGGTATGTAATTGTTTTTGACTATTATCTTAATTATGTCAATTTTTAATAATAAAATGGATGAAATTTTTAACAAAAGAATAAAGTTATTATTTAATTTAATATATAATAGTTAATATATCTATTTTATTGATGTAATTCGACTCTTAATATCAAAGCTTTCATGATAATTTTACGAAAATCTTAAATTCCTCTTCACAATCAAAACTTTTCTTTAATCTTTACATTTGAAATGGTAAAATTATTTCACTTCAATCGCAAAGATATATATGACTATTTTCATGTTGGTAATTGAGAAAAAAAATCAATCATATGGAATGAAATACTTTGGAAAAAAATGAAGATAAAATGAAAAGAGTTACGTAGACGCATACTTTATAATTTTACAGATAAACATGAAATTTCAAGTTTATAACAATTCATGGAAATTAAACACTGAAAAAGGCCATTTATCGGAGAAGATATAGACAGAGAGCAAGGAAAGCAAGAAAATGAAGGAAAACTAAAAATCAGAAATGGAAAGTCCTGGTATGGGGTGAATCAGCAATCTTGAGAGTATCTTGGATAAGCTTACGAGCTTTCCTGCTCCTAATCTCAACCCTCATGCTCTCCGTCTTTTCCATCTTATCATAATAACAATAATGCTCACCTGTTGTTGTTGGGTTCTTCTTCGTCATCTTCAAGCTCCTTAGTTTTGATTTCAAGTTCACCACCATTCTCCCTATCCCCATCTTCTTCTTCCTCAATTCCAACGCTGTGCCGCCCATCAAACAATAACAAAACTTGAGACACGAGATTAAAGAGAGAGACGATTAATTAATTAATTAAAAATTAAAAAGAGAAACAAACCACAACTCAAGGACGATATGACTGAATGACTCAACAGTTGATTTCCAGTATCTGCATTTTAGAGAGTGTAAGGCAGGCTGCCTGACCACGCCTTTTTGTGTTTTTGGCTTCTTTATATTATGATATTTGTGGATTCTGTTGCTATTTCTTTTCTATGTCTAGGAATTTTTGTTATTTATTTTCCCTTTTTTTACCCTTCTATTCTCTAACCGCCCCCCCCTCCCCTTCATTTACTTCCTATAAATACTATAAATTTTAATTTAGTATAATTATACATATTAAACTTAAATCATGATTTATATGCAATAGCGGAAAGTAATAAAGACTCAGGAATTATGCCCTTAAGATAGTAAAAACATTTTATAATTTATAAAATTTTAAATTAATAATAATAAAATTATACATTAATCTTTTAAAAATAATAAAAATTTAATTTTTATTATCATAAAAATATATAATTTAATTCCACCCAAATAAATTATAGGCTCTGTCACTGTTCATATATATATATATAATTTTGGTTTATATAAAATCACATGAAATCAAAATATATGTATGACATTATACATTATATCGAAATTCATGTACAGTTTTAATATATATATATATATATATTTATGTTTTTTTTTCTTTTATCCTACTATTGTTTGCTGGGTTCCTGCATGATAATTGAGAAGAGAGAGAGAGAGACCTTATTGTTTGGGCCAATGCCAAGTGTATGTTCATTCCTTGCCTTACCTCCATTATCCTTTCTTGTCACAAATTTAAATAATTATATACGTTGGACCAACATTTTTATTGGTTCTTTGGGCTTGATGTTTTATTAATGGGCCTTGAAATCTGTTGACTCTATCCACTTATTATTGGGCTACACACTAACACTACACTGAATTTAGAGACAAAACTCAAATTAAAATATAATATGCCACAATAATTTAATATCAACAACCCAACCACAATATAAGGATGGATTTTGGTATTAGGAATTATATTATATTTAAAAATGAGTAAATTAATTTGTATATATTAGATCAAAGAGTAAATTAATCATTTTCATTAAAAATTTCATTTATTTTTACTATTAAAATATAATGTGACAGACGGAATAACCAGACAGTTAGACATAGCATGTCATGTGTACATTATGTTGACATATAAGGACCACTTTTTAACAGTAAAATACATTAAATTTTTAACAGAATGACTAGTTTACTCTTTAATTTAATCTACATGAATTAATTTGTCATTTTTTTTTGTAAGAGTAAAGTGCAATCTAACTCATAATGTAGTAGCCTCCATGGTACTTTTACCAAAGTGATTTAAGTTTCATATTGTCACTTTAACAAATTCAAATGGACATCTCCACTGGAAAAAGAAATCAACCTCTTTCCTGATTTGTAATGAATTACAAATTTAATTAAACTTGATTGAGTCTTAGCTCGATTTACATCGACATTGTTGTCAGTATAGGAGAACGTGGGTTTGAGTGTTTAAGCGCATTATCCTCATATTTAAAGATCGGAGAGGGCCATGAGTAGTTCTGGAAATGTATAAAAAATTAATTAAACTTTAAAAATATTAAAAGCAGGAAACAACTAAATTTATCTGTGTATATAGCAATAAGTTATTAAACTTCATTTATTTTCGGGTCAGGTCGATGCAGAATTTTAAGCCTACTTTTAAGGTTCGAGCCCAAGTCGACTCAAAAAATAGGCCTAAAATTCTGTTCAAGTCCAACTCATATTAAAATGTTAAACTCGAGCTCGACCCGACTCAAATGTAATAATTTTTTAGATTATTTTTTATATAGAAACAAATTTAAAAAATATAATATATAAAATATACACTAAAAATATTAAAATAAATGTTTCTTAATAAATTGGAAATACAAAAAAAAAGTATAAACATATGATTCAGACCGGACTTGAGCCAAAAAAAAAATATTCTCAAAACTTGACCCGTTTAAAAATTGAGCTTTATTTTTTTGTTTGAACCCATTTTTCGAACTCATATTTTTATGAAAACATTTATTATCGAATTAATTACATTTAGTTTGATGGAAGCAAATTGAAGAAATGGTTGGAGTTCCCTCTTGCATTTAATAAAATATTCATGCTTTAAAAAAAATTAAATTTGATAAGAAAACTTAAAAGCAATAACCAAAATTCTCAAGTTGTAAAAACCGTGTTAGATTGAAAAGGATAAGTCTCTGGATTTGCTTACCTCTTAAGCATGAGATTGTATTGAATTGAACATATCCCTTCCTTTGATTGATAGATTAGATATTCTCGTATTACAAAAATGTTAGCATAACTTGCAATCCTCAACAACGACAATAATAAATAGTCCCACATTCGTCGTCATCTTCTTCTTCTTCCCCTTAACTTCCAATCCAACCCTTGTTTATGTTGCAAATGAATTTCATGTTGTTGTCATTATTCAATTCAACATCCCCTCCAAGCCAAGTCCCTACATTTCCATAGCCAGAGCAGCCTTATTCATTTGGCCACTCTCACCTACCAATACAACAACAAGACATAGTCAAACTTTCCTTTATTTCCGCCCACGTTCTGCTCACCTTCCTATATATACAAATCATGTTGAAGAAACTCAGGAGAAAAGTCAATACTTTAATCACCAAACCCTTTAAAAAGCCTAAAAAGCCACCCCCTAAATCACCATCACCACTACCACCACCACTACCCCTACCATCTCCACCAATGTCTCCGCCGATGCCTCAAATCCCTCCCAAAAACTACCCTTTTCTCTTCCCCAAAGTACAATCCTCTGTTCTCTCTGACCCTTCTCGTTTCTTCTCCCCAAACCTCCTCTCATCCCCTCTCCCTACTAACTCTTTCTTCCAAAACTTCACTCTCAAAAATGGCGACCAGCCTGAATACATCCACCCTTATCTCATCAAATCAGCCGACTCTTCTCTTTCTATTTCCTACCCATCCTTCTTTCACAACCCTTCTTTCATTTACCAAATTTTCGTCCCTGATTTAACCATCTCTGCTACCGATAAAACCACCTCAACTTCGGATAAAAGCCACGTTATCTCTTCTTACTGTGATCTCAGTCTTACTTTAGATATCCCTTCCTCCAACCTCCGTTTCTTTCTTGTTCGAGGTAGTCCCTTTGTAACCTGTTCTGTAACCGGCAATACACCGATATCGATCTCCACTGTTCATGCAATTCTCTCGTTTTCTTCCAATAGTTCACTCACCAAGCATACCATTAAGCTGAACAATGGCCAAACTTGGATTATATATGCATCGTCATCCATCAGTTTGAATCATAGTGTTTCTTTGATTACTTCTGGTGGGTTTTCGGGTATTCTTCGGATAGCTGTATTGTCTGATTCTGACCCGACATGTGAATCAATCCTCGATCAGTTCTGTTCTTGCTACCCGACTTCAGGTGATGCAGTTTTAACCAAACCGTTTTGTGTAGAGTATAAATGGGAAAAGAAAGGATGGGGTGATTTGCTTGTGCTTGCACACCCACTTCATCTTGATATTTTATGTAAGGACTATTGTGATGTTAAGGTTTTAGAGAATTTTAGGTATAAAAGTATTGATGGGGACCTTGTTGGTATTGTTGGTGATTCCTGGGTGTTGAAACCACACCAAGTTTCAGTAACTTGGCATTCAATTAAAGGGGTTAATGAAGAATCGTATGCTGAGATTGTAACTGCTCTTGCTAAGGACGTTGATGCCTTGGATTCATCGGCTATAACGACGAAATCATCTTATTTTTATGGCAAGTTGATTGCAAGAGCAGCAAGGTTGGCTTTGATTGCTGAAGAAGTGTGCTTTCTTGATGTGATTCCAGCTATAAGAAAGTTCTTGAAGGATACAATTGAGCCATGGCTGGATGGGACTTTTAATGGGAACGGTTTCCTGTATGAATCGAAATGGGGTGGAATTGTGACTAAACAAGGGTCAACGGATTCAGGGGCAGATTTCGGGTTTGGAGTTTACAATGACCACCATTATCATATTGGTTACTTCCTTTATGGAATAGCTGTCTTGACCAAGATTGACCCTGCATGGGGAAGGAGGTATAAGCCCCAAGCTTATTCACTTGTGGCTGATTTTATGAACTTCGGCAGGAGATCGAATTCAAATTATCCAAGAGTGAGGTGTTTCGATTTCTACAAGCTCCATTCTTGGGCTGGAGGGTTGACTGAATTTGCAGATGGAAGGAATCAAGAAAGCACTAGTGAAGCTGTTAATGCATATTACTCTGCTGCACTAATGGGGTTAGCCTATGGAGACACCCATCTTGTTGCAACTGGTTCAACACTTACAGCACTGGAGATTCAAGCAGCGCAAACATGGTGGCATGTTAAGGAAGGAGATAATCTATATGGAGAAGAATTCACTAGAGAAAACAGAGTTGTAGGTGTTTTGTGGGCCAACAAGAGGGACGGTGGTCTTTGGTTTGCTCCTCCTGACTGGAGAGAATGCAGGCTTGGAATCCAATTGCTACCAATATTGCCTATCAGTGAGGTATTGTTCTCTGACATTGAGTTTACCAGACAGCTTGTGAACTGGACATTGCCAGCACTGGGAAGGGAAGGTGTAGGAGAGGGATGGAAAGGGTTTGTATATGCCTTGGAAGCAATTTATGACAAAGAGAGTGCTTTGGAAAAGATAAGGAACCTGTCTGGCCATGATGATGGGAATTCACTTACTAATCTCTTGTGGTGGGTTCATAGCAGAGGTGATGAACTTGAAATTCAACATGGTGCAGAAGGGAAATATTGCTGGTTCACTCATTATTGTCATTGAATTTGCCTTATGGATTTCAATTGAATAAACCATGAAATGTTACTGGACTCAGTTCCTGCCATTTTCTTCTGTGATTGCTGCTTAATGCTATGTATGATGCTTGCTGAAAATGATGTATACATCCAAACTGAAAGGACATATATATCTATATATATAAAAATTCTTATTATTAATATATACCCTGCTGTTTCCATTTAAGTTAATTAACCAATAACATCAAATGTCTTCATGTGATGAACTATGTTTCCCAATGATCTCAAGCATCAAATTAGTGGTTTTCAAATGAATTAGTGTAACATCATCATTAAAAACATAATAAACATGTTTCCGGGAAACAAAAGAGAACATAAAAAACATGATGGATTTATTTTATCTTATGTATTATGATGAAACTCAATGTTCAAATATCAAACAATCTAGTATAATTGCAACTTAATAATACACCATTGCTTGCAAGAACTATTAATACTCAGATTTCAGATGCATCATAGTGTTGAAGAGGATAATTTAACCCTGAATTTATAACACTCATAAATTGGTTTTGCCACTGGAAATAAATGAAAACAGACCGACGACTTTTCCATTTTTGTAAGATATGCTTGCCTGTTATATCTCATTCTTGATTCCTACCAGTCTAAGGCTACCAAACATACAAGGTAGCCGATAAGCTAACCTGTTAAAACTTAAGGCATAGTTTTTATTTTAGTACTGGTATCAATGCAACATTTCGAGATAATTTTAATTTCATGGTCTAATATACTATATATTTATGCCCCAACTTCACAAAGGAATTCAAACCTTGTATTTATTTCGTATTATTGCAATTTGCATGTGGACGTTGGGAAGGTGAAAGCAAATTATATGTATTATTGGTCAACTATGACATCAATCCGTTATTCTGACTTCACTTACTTACCACTCTCGTGCTTTTTCCATCTAATCTTCTCCATCTACCCAGCAAACACTTGCTTAAACTCTCATATAAAAACCCAAGCTTATCACACTAATAACAAATAAAGAAGATGGAAGAAATAGAGGTACCAAAACCAATATTGATGCCAATTTCAGGAAAGGAGCAAAAGTGTGTTGGGAATATATTTAGTTGCAGTTTTAATGCAAGAGAGAAGAAACTGATATGTGTGACCAGTGGCAACTCTTACTTGGGTTCTTTCATTGTCAAAGAGCTATTGGCTCATGGTTACCTTGTTCGAGTAACCATTCAACACCCAGGTACTATATTATCATTGCTTGTCTGAGTTTTTCTTTTCTTTTTTTGGGAATTACAATCATGCATAGATTATTTTAGTCAACACCTTATTCTTTTTTTATTTTTCGACATTTGTCTGCTTCTCTCGTGAGTATGGAGATACGATCATCCTACTAGTAACATAGGCTACAAAAAACAATTGTTGACTTTGAAATGTAATTCTTAGTAGTCATCAAAGAAGGGAAGCCTACCATGGTTGAAATGTGCTTAGTACAAAATGATATGCTGGAACTTATTACAGTGTTGATGTTCTTCTCTGAACAGCTGAATTTGAAGATGTGAAAGACCTGCTAGGGGTGGAAGATTTAAACCTATTGGAAAGTGTAGTTGTAACGAAGATGGAAAAATTACAAAGCCTTTGTGATGCTTTTAGAGGTTGCCATGCTGTTTTTCATACATCTTCCTTTATTGATCCACATGGTATCTCTGGTTATTCAGTAAGTTTATTGAACAAATGCATGTCGATTACAACAGATTCTCGTACTGGAGTAACATTTTGTTCTGCAATTGACAACTTTGCTTGATGATTTAAGGAACAAAAGGTGTTTTTGGAGACTGAAGTGGCAAGGACTGTCATGGAAGCTTGTGCTAAGGCAGCCTATATAAAGAGATGCGTCTTCACTACATCTCTATTGGCATCCATTTGGAGGAATGAAAATATAGATGGAATTATTGATGACAGCTGTTGGAGCAGTGAAGAATTTTGCAGAGAAAAAAAGGTACTTTTTTTCCATAATTGGAACAATTACTTGTTCATAGGCCTCATATGGATGACATTGTTTGTTTTGGACAACAGCTATGGCTTGCATTGGGTAAGACTAAGGCAGAGAAGGTAGCTTGGATGAAAGCAAAGGAGCTAAAAGTAAACCTGGTTACTGTCTGCCCTGGTCTTCTCATGGCTCCCACTTTTCCAAATCCTCATATACAAACTTCTATACCATACCTTAAAGGTACATCGAAACAGAATACTTTTTATGTTGTTCTAACTATTCATTTTTCCTTCAAATATGACCCTTCAAACATATGAAAAACACCATGTAGGTGGGCAGATGATGTTGCAACAAGGTTGCTTAGCAATTGCAGAGGTGGAAAAAGTGGCCAAAGCTCATGTTAGTGTGTATGAAGGCATGAATTATGGAGCAAGTGGACGGTACTTATGCTTTGATGGAGTAGTGCGAAGACAGCAAGAGGCCATTGAGCTTGAAAAGGGTTTAAAAATGACAGGTTTTTTGTTGGGAGAAAGACATGTAGTCTTATCAGAAGAAGATGAAGAAGAAATTCCAATCAAAATTAGGAACTCAAAGCTTGCTGCCCTCTTAAATAAAATCAATCAACGCTTGCCTTGTAAAACTTGAAACCTCGTTGTTGTAATCTTTTATTGAGATTTTTATTTCTCGATGATTGTTGGAATCAAACTGAGTCTGTTGGACCAGAATTGATTGATATATGGGAAATATTCTAACATTTTGTTGAGATTTTTGTTCCCAGTGGTGAAATCATAAAATTATTTTGAAGGCCAAAACTGAATAATTTTTTTTGAGAGTTAGTGCAATTTATCATTATATTAACTTGTAGTTTTATAAAAGTTAAAATTACTACTTAAATAACTTTTCATTTTAACGCTAGAAAGATGCTTTTAACTATCTTTGGATCGAGCTTTCCCTGGCTAACTTTAGTATAAGCAGGACAACTGAAAATTTTAAAATTAGAATAATTGGGAGGATTACCTGACCATATCTCCTCTGAAACTTTACCATTCAACGCTCGATGAAGAGATCGATTCACCAAATAACTTGCTAGGTTTACGACTTCAACCCAAAATTCATTCCCTAAGCCTACATTAGAAAGCATGCATTCTAACAAGGTTCTGTTCATTCTTTCTGCAACTCCCTTCTGCTGTGGAGTTCCAATAATGGTTCGATGTCTTTCAATTCCTTCCCGTTTGCAAAGATCGTTAAACTATGACGAACATAACTCAAGGTCATTACCCATTCTCAATCGCTTCATGAATTTTCTAGTTTTTCTTTCTAACGGTGTCTTCCACTGTTTGACGATTCCGAGGACTTCGCTTTTCTATTTTAAGAAATAAACCCAAACTTTTCTGGAGTAATCATCAATGAAAGTTAGGAAGTATTTATTGCCTCCCTTTGAGATATCAGGAGACGGACCCCATAAATCGAAATGAATGTAATCAATAGTCCCTTTTGTTTTGTGCACTGCTAAATTGAAGTTGACTAGAGTTTGCTTCCCGGAAATGCAATGCTCGTAGAAACCTAACTTACCAACTCCAGTGTCTTTTGAGAATTCCTCTATTGCACAACTTTTCTCACTCATATGCCTAGCTGCATGTGCCAAATTTTGGTTTAATTGGAACTGACGGAGAAAAAATCACATCGCGTCGTCGTGACGTGGAGAATGTCATTGTCGGGACGTCGTGTCGTCACGACATCGGGGTCTATCTTGTCTTGACATGGTGACAATTTCAGTTGTTCTTCAGTAATTATAGTAGCACTAGTTACGATTGACTCTTGCAGAATGTATAGATTGCCTTTTTTTTCTGTCATCTCATCACAACGAGAGCTTTATGAGAGACTTTTAAGTCATTTGATTCAATGACTATCCTGCAACCGTTAGAATCCAAAATTGCCAACGAGATGAATTTTTTCTTTAAGTCGAATACATACCTGACGTTTGAAAGTGTTTGAATAAATTTGTCGTGCATTCTAATTTGTATGGTTCCTATGCCGACTATCTTAAATGGAGAATTACTCCTTATTAGCACAACTCTACCTTCAACTGAATTGTACGTAGAGAACCAGTCCTTATTGAGACACATGTGATAGGAGCACCCTGAATCTAGGATCCATTTGGGAGTAAGATTAGAGCTTTTGCTCGTCAACACTAATAAGAAATCATCACCTCTGTCTTTGACTACACTAGCATAAACAACTTCAGCTTTTCGCATGTCTCTCTTGTCATTTTTAGCATCCCTCTTAATTTTATTTTGAAGTTTCCAGCATTCTTCCATAACATGTCCCACATTTTAGCAATAGCCACAATATTTGTCACGGTTCCTAGATTTGGATCTCATTTTAGACTTGTTTTGATTTGGCGTTCTTTATTGTTGTTTGCCTCTTGCAACTAGAATTGAGGCTTGCCCGTCTGACTTTTTGTTTGGTCTTAACTCATTATTGAGTTTATCCTTACTCAACAGATTCCCTTTCACGCCCTCAAATGAGAGATGATCTCTCCCATAAATTAAAGTTTCCCTGAAAGTTTTATAAGAAGAAGACAAAGAGCATAACAACAACAAAGCTTGATCCTTTTCATTAATCTCTGCTTCAATATTCTTTAAATCATTAAGAAGGGTAACAAACTCTTTAATATGAGCTCTAATAGGCTCACCTTTGGCCATTCTGAATGTGTAGAGACATTGTTTTAATACTAACGTATTGGCCAAGTATTTCGTCATGTACAAGGCTTCCAGTTTCTTCCACAACGTATATGTTGTTTTTTCTTTCGAAACCTCCTGTAACACATTATTTGTTAGGTATAATTGAATTTTAGATGGAACCTTTTTTTTTATTTAACTTATCCTATTCTAATTGTTCTATGTCGTTAGGTTTCTTCTTTGCAAGGATCCTCTCAAGATCACTCTGGATCAAAATTGCTAACATGCGAACTTGTCATAGACTGAAATTTGTGATGCCGTCAAACTTGTCAATATCAAACCTTGATGCTACCATCTCTGAACGGGTTGAATACGAAAATCGAACTAGCTCTGATACCAGTTTGTAAGGAATAAACCTCTGTATGCAATAAACAAGTAAATAAAAAAGAATCGAAAAGATTGAACACGCAAACTTTAACGTGAAAAAACTCCTCAAATAAGGATAAAAAACCACGAGTAAAAGGAGATTTCACTATAAATAAAGAAGAGCACAAAAGATAAAGAGAATTGAAGGAAAACTTGAAGCCCCACAAGAAAAACTCTTCAAAACAGAAAAACAAAATTCTCTCAATCCAAATATTTCTGTTATGTTTAAACCTAGAGTAACTAAGACCTATTTATAGGCTGAAGTTCATAGTATATTTGACTAGAATAACTCTAGGTTAATCAAAGTTTAAGTGGGAAACTAAAAATAGAGTTAAATTGAGAGAAGAAAAATTGAAAAATTTGTATTGCACGTCGCCACGTCGTGATGTAGCTTGATATGTCATTGGGACGTGAGGAACTGCCGCATCATCGAGACAAAGTGCTATCTGTTGGGACGTCGTGTGCTGTTTGGTCAAAATAAAAGGCATTCTCCCACACTTTCTTTACCAATTCAAAGTTTGAATACTCTTTTCTAAGAGCAGAAACCTAATTTGACAAGTCACACCATTTGGTGTATGTAGGGGCAAAACTATAGGGGCTGGAAGGGGCCCCGACCTCCCCTAAAATGGAAGTTTTTTATTTAGGCCCTTTAAAATTTTTAAAATTTTAAATTAGGAAAGGTAAAATTATACTTTGGCTCTCCTAAAAATATAAAAATTTGATTTAATCCTTTAAAATTTATAAAGATATAGGCTATTAAAATGGTGAAATTACATTTTTGCTATCTTAAAAATTACAATTTAATTTCGGCCATTAAAAAATTTTATGTAACAGCCGATTTTTTAGTGGTGTCGGAAACAGTGGTTCGAGGCCATCAAATCTAGAGACTAAGCTTGTAAATATTATTATTTAATATTTACGAGTCAAATAGGGTTTTAAAAAAATTGAATTAGTAATTTATGTTTTTTAATGAATTATTAGGTTCGAGTGGTAAAACCCTAAGTCAAGTGGTTTTAGAAAGTATGTTATCGGGACCTCATTTCCATAAATTGAGCCATAAATATTTTTATAAATATTTACGGAGTTTCATTAAGGTAGGATTAAAGTTTCGTTGAAAAATTTTAACGTTTCGATAGTTCATTAATTAAAAAGGACTAAATTGAAAAAGGTACAAAACTTGCTAATTGTAATAATTAAGTGACTAAATGGCTTAATTAATAAATGAGGGAGGACTTAAGAAAAAATTGTGCCTAAATTAAAATATGAGGTGGCATAAGGAAAAATAATAACAAAATAAAGCCGACAAATTTGTAATATTGTTGAAATTAAAACAAACAAATTGAAATTGAAGATATTTTATACAATTGTTCTTCAATTTCGGTTCAAAAAGACATACAGAGAGCTTATTAAGCTGGTTTTACCTATTTTTGCTTAATGTGAGTCCAATTCTTACCCGTTTCTTATAATTTTTATGTTTTTGAGATTGTTACAATTAGGCCCAACTAAATCTTACCTTAGTTTTTTATTTTATTAAAAAGTTTGGAAGTTACCCTTGATGGATATTAGATGCTTTTTGATGAATAACATAGATTTAGAGCCTTAATTGTGTTGTATGATGATTTTATAAAGTGATTTTGTTAAATATTGATTTTAGAATTAAATTGTGAAAATGTTAAAATATTAGGGCTTAATAGTGAATTTTTGGTTTATTAGGGGCTTTATAATGGCTTATAATATCTGAATAAATTATTGATTGAGGAAAATTAGTTAATTTGATAGATTAATTAATTAAATGATTAAATTGCAAAAATTATAAAAGTTTGGGGTAATTGTGTAAATTAAAAAAAGGTATTAATTGTGAAGTGAATTGAAAGTGAAATTTATGCTAATGAATGAGTAATTTTATATTTTAGATCAAGATCCAGTAGATACTCGTGAAAAAGGAAAAATAGCAGAATAGTCCTTGAACTTCTACAATTACTACAATTCAATCCAAGTAAGTTCGTACGGTTAAACTTTAATATTTGTATAAATTGATGATTGGTATTAAGCATATATTTTATTGTTGGAAATAATTTATTGTTCGAATTATAATATTGAATTGGATATTCGATTTGAATTGAAGGCGAGATTTGAGTACATTCGTGATTTGGCGTATGACGGTATTGGAAGAAGATATCGGAAAATTACCCAAGTAAATCGGGGTTCAGCAGTTGTTGTGAAATCTCATGTTTTACTTTTTGTTTATCTTTTTCGAGCTTCTGTTCTACTGTTATGAGTTTTTATTTAGCTCTTTCGAGCTTCTGTTCAATTCTTATGAGTTTCTGTTTAGCCCTTCGAGCTTCTATTTAACTTTCGAGCTTCTGTTGGTGTATTTGGGACACCAGCTCTTATGAGCTTCTGTCGACAATGTACTATTATCCGTAAGTCGTTCTTCAATTTGGGAAAGTCTTGGTAAAGTGATATATTTATTGAATTTGAAAGACATGTTATTTATTTTGTATTGACTTGAAAACAAATTTATTTATCAATTGAAGTTGTAATTGATAGGGAGTTGTCGTGAATGATTTTTATTATTTGATTTATTATAATTAGTTCGGTAAGATTTTTGTTAAATCCGTCAAACTTACTAAGTTTCATTAAGCTTATCTGTATTGTTTAATGTTATTGTAGATTTTCGGAAGGTTGGACGATCGAATCAACACTCAACTTACACTATCTAGCTTATCTCGGTAGTTTTTGAAACATTAAATATGGTTTATATGGCATGTATAGGCTTTTGTACAACCTTGGTCAAAGTTAGCTTATACAAATATTATAAATAATATTATGTTTATATAATCAACTTACATATTGGTATGAGATTATAGTATAATTGTGATGTCAGTATGTGAGATATATGTATGTATGTAATTGAGTTATATTGAGATTTGGTAACTTGGTTAGATAAACTAATTAGGTAAGGTTGGATACTTGATTGACATTTTTTAGATTGTCATTTGAGGTGCTTAATGTTTTATTAGTTGTATGTGGTGATAATACATGTTTAAGACTTGATTTTTAGCTTGATTTGAATGCCTTATTATAACTTATTTATGTGCATTTTGTTGAGGCTAGGTTGATGTCAATTTGGGTGAGAAATGTGGCTTAGAAAATGACTTATTTTCGTTCACATAGGTAGAGACACGGGCGTGTGTCTCAGCCGTGTGTCAGGCAACACGGCCTTGTGTCCCTTGTATCTTTTAATTTGTGTAAGTCAATATGCTCACACGACCTAGCACACAAGCTTGTGGCTCGGCCGTGTGACCCAAGTCAGTATACTCACGCGGGCACAGACACAGGCTAAGACATGGCCGCATGTCCTTATTTCGAATGCCCACATTGCTTGGCCACACGGCTGTGTGACCCCTGCAATGTTAAAAATTTTAAATAATTCTGAAAAATTCTCTGAGTTTCCGATTTAGTCCCAACTTTTTTCTAGTATGTATTTCGGGTCTTGAGTGCTCGTTTAAGGGACAATATATATGATTTTGATTGGTTTTATTATGAATATTGATATGTAATGAAACGCTTGAAATTTCTTTTTGATTGATTCGTAAACCCCGATAATGTTCTGTAACCCTATTCCGGCGACAGATATAGGTTAGGGTGTTACATTCTGGTTTAACCCTAGGTGTATGTTTATTGTCTTGAGGTTTTGTTGAGTTTTATTCTTTGGTTTGTTTTTCAAAGAAATTCACGGTTTCAACTCAAACATGCTGAAAGAGTGTTGGTTCTGCGATTTCCTTTGCAAAGGTGGGTAGGATTGTGTGTTTGTTTATGGGATGTAATTTATACAAGGTGGGAATCTAATGTTTTGAAAATGCTTGCGAGATGGTTGCAACAATTTGCTTCATATTTGATGTTCTTTGGATTCGATTACAATAGTTGGTGTCCTCTATTGAGATTTGTGCAAGGTTCTACTGCAATCTACTTTTTATGTTTTTGTATCATTTTGGTGTCTTTTTGTTTCCTCGAAGATGGTTCGAGATCTGAGGTTAGCTTGATGGTGGTTATCGGTGTTAGGAAATACAATGACAAAACGGAGAGCCAATAGGGTAGTTTGGCAGATTTTCAATTTTTAGTGTTAATGTCAAGGTGTTGTTGCTATTTGTTGTGGGTTATCTTTATTGACAGAGGTTGTATTGTTTCTTTTGGCATTTTTCCGTCTTGCGTTGATTAGGTGTCGTTTTGGGTATGGAATCATTATGTGCTATTATGATTGACACCACCACATTTATTCACCATTTCAATAAAATTATTTTTTAAGCAAAAAAAAAAAGGGATTAGTGTGACTGCCAGGTTTGATCTTTTCCATTTCAATCAGCTCACTTTAATTTTTTTGATAGAAAATAGCTTAGAGTTAATTTTTTAAAATGATAATGGTTAAAGATAATTTTTTTTATTTACCTAAGGCATTAGTTTTTTACTATGTTGCATAAGTAGAATACGTATAAAACTACATTTTCTATATTTAACTTTGATTAGAATAAGGTTTTTTAGCCTTTAAATAGATGTAGTTGGAACTCCACTTGTATCATTCGATTTTCAACACTAGAGAATTTTCTTCTCCTCTGCCTGTGGTTTTTTCCCGAAAAGGTTTCCACATAAAATCTGTGTTTCTTTTCTTATTGCTTTCCAATAGTTCTATATTGTCATTGCCAACTTTCAATTTTTACAGCATAATTTAACTATATAAATATATTTTTTAAGAAACAATATAAACATTGCAAGGGAAGAAAATTGATAAAATATAAACGAAGGTTATTACTTAATAACCTATGCATTTAGGAGAAGAAAATTGTAACCTCCATTTTCATTCTTTATGTATACATTTTAGTAAGAATTTTGTTTTACAATATTATAATCGATCTACTAATTGTATATAAATTCATCCACTTGAACTTTAAAGAAGTCACTTGTTATAAATATATTTTGGAATTATATTTGATATGCATTAAAATTCTTCAATTCATTATCGATTGAGTCTTAGTTCAATTGACATTGGCATTGTTAACAATGTAGGAGGACGTAAGTTTGAGTGTACTGACGCATTATCTTCCTATTTAAAGATTGGGGAAGGACTATGAATAATTATAAACATTGTATCAAAAAAAATTCATCAACTAATTAATGAGAAAAATAAAAAAATAAATACTTTTTAATAAATACTTAAAAGTTTATTTAAATTTAATTAAAATTAATTATATATTTCTCTCTCCAATTTTCTACTCTCTGTACCTGTGTATCTACAGAAAATTGAGAAAGCTTTAGAGTTCATTAAAATCTTAAAAAAAAAATTTGGAATTTATAAGACTGGGGTTTAGGATTAAAGTTGGATTGAAGCAAAGGGATTGTGAAATTTGAATATCTGGAAATTTGTAAAAGTCAACAACATTCTTTTTTTGGTTCAGAAAAACTCTTCAATAAACTAGTTATTAAGAGTCATTCTTGAAAGCATCCTATCAAATTTAACAATTTTAAATAACAATAATTAGCCTCAATCACATGTATATATTTTAAAATTTTATTTATTTAAGCAGCTGATTAAAAAGCCTAAAGGAATTTATAAATTTTTAAAAGTTTATAATAATGTAAATCAAGTTTAAAGCAGTACTTTCAAATTAATTCTTGAAAGTAAATTTTGTTATTGTCTACCCTGGGCTTCTCATAGCTCCCACATTTCCATGTTTTTACATACAAACTTCTATACCATACATTAAAGTATATCGAAACCAAATACTTTATATGTTACTCTTATTCATTTTTCTTTCGAATTCACCTTTTAAACATATGGAAAAAAAAACCATATAGACGAGTAAATGATGTTGCAACAAGTCTATTTAGCAATTATGGAGGTGAAAAAAGGGGACAAAGCTAATGTTAGTATGATGAATGGATTACAAATAAATGTGTGATATTTATGCTTTGATGAAGTGGTGGGAAGAACTCAAGCGACATTGAAATTGGAAAGGGTCTAAAAATGGGAGGTATTTTGTCAAAAGAAGATGATGAAGAAATTCTTATTTAAATTAACAATTCAAATCTTGTTATCCTCTTCAATGCTTATCAACTTGAAATCTTATTATTCTAACATCCTGTTGGGATTTTTGTTTCCTCAATTAAATTGTTAATACAAGGAAAATGAAAAAATCTTCGATCACTCGAGCATTTCTTTTTTCAACACAATATAGAGTGTTTACAATTGAATGGTTATTGGAATCAGCTTGAGTTGATATATAGAAATAATTTAATATTTTGTTGGGATTTTGTTCCCCTCAACAATGGGTGAAGCAAGAAAATTGTTTTGAGGCCAGAAATGAATAATAACTTTTTTGGAAGCCAAAGTACAATTTTACCATTATACTAACTTGTAATTTCATAAAAGCTAAAAGAATTATATAGAGAATTTTCATTTTGGGTCAAAAGATCACTCACTACCAACCCCGTCTTTGCCCCTACCCACCAATCAAATGTTAATAGAAGGGAAAAGAATAAACCTTTGAGCACTCAAACATGTCTCTTTCAACACTACAAATAGATTTATAAGTACAATTCAATAAAGAATTAATGAAGTATCAAATTCATCAATGCAAGACCATCAAGAAGATTTTTAAATGTAAATTTTATATGTTAGATATGTCACGATTACACAATATAAATATAACATGAAAAAAACATACACGCAACACGAATACATTATTCATATTTAAGTTGGAAGCATGATTTTATATGTTAAATATGTCACGATTACACAATATAACATAACATGAAAAAACATACACGCAACACGAAATACATATAAGT